>NW_028301540.1:21420000-21490000 GCF_042242905.1 Orbicella faveolata
TTCTAGCGTGGATAGGTGACAACGGAGGCATTTGAAAACGGTGCCGAAAAAAGCGTCATATATTGCGGCTTCCATCATCATGTTCGGGTGTTTTAATGTAGACGATAGGCGAGAAGGTACCGAACTCTCATGGTAGGCGTTTTCGAATGAAAACGCATTATTGTGGACAGGTGAAAAAAAAAAAACGAAAAACGAAATCGCTCGTGTGGGCGAAAATAGTTTGCTTCGTTTTTGTTGATACGAAAACGGATAACTGGATTAGTGTGGTCGGGGCATACAATTTTGTAAAGGGCTCAATGCCTACAAACCCTGTTAGGATACAGAAAATGATTTGCTGAGCTTTCACTATCAAGGCTTTAGCCAATCAGAAAGAAAAACGCCAAACCGTGTCAATATGTTCGTTGTTCGTTACTTGTGCGAAACTATTTCAAGAGATTTTAAAAGCGCGTCATTTTTTTTATAGAACTTTACGACTTCCCCTTTTACGTCCTATCATAACCTCGAGAAGTGGGTGTCACAATATGAAATAACAAAACACAAGGGAGATAGCGGTCATATCCACATAAGATATAATAAAGAAAGATAAGAAGATATTGAAAGGGACTTGAAACTCGGGCTAACTTGAGAACTTTCGGTTAAATATTACATTAAGCGTTAGATCCATGAAGGGGTTTACGCTTTTCGAGAAGTAACAATACGTTGTTTTTTCTTTTATACTCAGGGAAATAGACCTTCCGCTCCAGGCCAAGTTTCCGACTCCATTATAGGAAAACAGACTCGCTTTCCCTCAGAATTCAACAGATCCTTGGAAGATGGAAAATAAACCATGGCTGAAAACACTTACAAGACATTATAAATAATAGAGGAATTGATTTGGAAAGATCTCTTACTGCCCATAAGAAAACTCGTAAGCTATAAGGACAATACAGTTTAATCTTAACTACTGGAACGCAGTTAACTCCGATCCTTAACAGAAATCAAGGAGCGCACTGATTTGGAAGGCACTAAGGTACTTTTGCTAACAGTATGCTCACGGTGTTTACAGCTTACCTTTTACAAAGAGGATCAATCTTTTGCTTCCTGCAGGGGACCTTCTTTTAAACTAACATCGGTGAACGAGCTGCTTTTATCTCTTACTACATACCATAAATTATCGCCATGGTTCAATTTTCTGTTTGGTCTTGAGAGCATAAGAATTTTTCCCACCCACAATCAGCAACAAATATCTAAGTTTGAAATGTAAATAGTATATTGATTAATTTATTTTAAATTAAAAAGTCACTTATGGGCACTTTAGTTACCAGCTAAATCGTTTGCTAAAGAGAGCATTTTGAATGAGAGAAGTCAAGGCTTTCTTTCATTTGCTTTTCAGTGTGACCTACACGTTACTTGCTAAATATTCTGTTATTTATTAATCTATACATCCTGCCTACCTAAGCGTGCAAGCCCAGTTGGTTCTTATTAGGTTTCCTCGCCATTTGTTTATCTTTTTTCTACTTTACTAAATTGTTAATTAATTTTTGCAACTGACAAATGCTAGTAAATGAAATAAATAAAAAAGAATGCATTTCCTACAGAGCATAAGAATTTTTTTTACCCGATCAGCAGCTAGGTTTCTGAAGTAATTTAGACATCTTGCAAAGCATGAAATGTTTGTTTGGCTAAACATAGAAACTGAAAGAACTATGAGCACACACACATTTTCCACCAATTTATAACATTACGGTCATCACGGCAGAAACACAGGTTTTGCCAATAACTCTGTCTATAATCACAATGTTCGCTTTAAAATCCCTTTTGCTCAACAGTATTCCTTAATTAAAGTGCACCTAACACCAAAACTTTTTTTTCGCTAAAATAATAAAGCTTATTTTGTGGAGTAGTTTGCCACAAAAATTTTTCGATTTGGCTAAATCCTCGAATTTCTGTGCCCCTTCGAAACCGAGTTTCGAATGGTTCGCGACTGCGCATGGGGAATCTGGGGAGAGTTAAAGCTGTGACGTCAAATCCAGAACGAATGCTTCGGCTGTCCCAGTCAGGTCTTTTACTTTGTCCGAGTGTAGAAGCCTTTTTACAGTACAAGTTCTTTCGCTGGGACTCCGCAGTCGACCGATTTCTGTTTTTACTAACAATGTCTTCTAGTTCGTCTGATTCAGAAATGAGCATTGACTCAGGAAACTCTGAAATTTATTATATCGCTGAAGAGAATGACCGCTCACGCTTACCAACATCGCAAACTGAATAGTCAAACGGTGACGACCGAGCTGATCTGTATGCCGACTACTCTCTGGCCAATGGAGAATGGACAGCCAAATACCAGGAGGTGGATGCTGACAAAGAACTCGAACGAGCTCTGATGGACAGACTCGAAGGCAATGATATGTAGAAGTCGAAGAGTGATACTAGTAAGACTGCAACGCGTGGCGCGTCTTTACTATCTTCGCGCCTTCTTCTATCTCGAACTAATATACTTTCGTAATAACAGTCAAGTCCGTTCACTTTCTCAAATTATTTTAACTTCATGCGTTCAATGTAGATCAAAATGATTATCCCATGACGGTGTTTGTGTTCTTTACGTGCAAGTGTAGAAATTGTAGCGTCGCTTCCCTTCAAAACGTCAACGAATGTTATGGTTGTCAAGACTCAAAGAAGAGTGATCTTGCTCTTGAAGATATTGGCGCTGATGTTATCTTAAAGTGTGTTACTGAATATCCAGGAATTAAACCTGTATGCCTTCAGAAATGGAGTTTAAGATTAGCAGCGGGAAAATACAAAACTAAAGGGAAGTCAACATTTTACTTAACAGTGATTCTTACAATTTACAAGTATAGTTGTGAAACGATCAGTTACATGTATAAACAAGTCATTGTAACGTTCCTGAGTAAGAGGGGGGTAGCTCTGGGGTTGGTTATGTTATTGCAATCATTGGTTGGTCAAGAGTGAATTACAATGTAAAATGGGGTTGACTAGCCTACACGACTTCTACGGTTCGTGACATTTGTACATTTGCCGTTCTCTGTTCGGTCACTCGACACGATGTTGTGTAATAAGGAGGAATTTTAAGTAGAGTTGAGCCGTTAAATCGTGCTATGGCAAATTTTTTATAGTTCATAGGTCTGCATGGTTTCCGCTGTTATCTGCACGTCGACTCGTTGAGTTTGACACCTCTGTAATTTGCCATGTGTTTATGCATTGTTTAGGCTCATTTCTATTGCAAGATATGCTTTTAAGTCTCCATGAATTTGCTTTTGAGGGACAAAACATGATATGAAATTTACCGTGAACATGTTGCTTACTTGCATTCTATATTGTGACGCCGGGCCCGGCTGTGATTAGAACTGTTTGCAAGCACAGTAGGTAGATCCTTATCACGGATATCATATTTGTTCTTGTACGATTTCCTTCGGAGACGCCGTAGCCGTACTTTGAGAAAGCTATACGTTTGTCTAGTGACATTCTTATGTTTCTTGCAGCTATCTGATCGAGCTTATGTTTCTCTTGCTCGATGTATAGGTTTATTCCTCCTTTGGTTGTTCTGGCACCACATGATTTAAATGTAGCTGTTTACGCGCAAGTCCTGTTGACTGTTTTGCGTGTTTTATATCCCATTGTTCGGCTTAGTTCAGGCAAGACCATGGTTTCGATCCTCCATGTGGATCTCATCAGTTGCCGGTATTTCTAAAATACTCTATACGTCTGAAGTTGCTAGCGCAACTCGTACCTCTGTGAGAATGCAAGACATTCTGCGGCTTGGCACAAACTTCTCGTGGTGTGTACCCATAGTTAGTAGCTTGTGACGGATAGAACATGCCTGGTTTCTATTGGCTATAACAGCTAGCCAATGGCGTAATGTACTTTTCGATCCTTACTTTTTTGAAGCTCGACCTCGTTATTTTGTGTTTCTTTGACGGCATTTTTTCTAGATTTCTGGGCACTCGATGGCTGATCTGCAATGTGGAGCTATTTTGATATAAACGCACCTGTTCTTTTGCAAATCCCTTCTTTAAAACGGGGTTGACTCTATATGTCGAGTGCGTATTTTTGCTTTTTGCTCCTTGACGTTAGTTGAGTGCTGGTATGTCTTGCACGATGTAGAACGGGGCACGTCCATAATAATCGTATCAATGTAAAATGGGGTTGACTAGCCTACACGACTTCCACGATTCGTAACATTTGTACATTTGCCGTTCTCTGTTCGGTCGCTCGACCTTTCTTGTCGCTTCACTCGTGTTCATGAAGGGCACTTCATGTTGTGTAACTTACACAACATGAAGTGCCCTTCATGAACACGAGTGAATAAGGAGGAATTTAAAGTAGAGTTGAGCCGTTAAATTGTGCTATGGCAAATTTTTTATAGGTCATAGGTCTGCATGGTTTCCGCTAGAAATAAGGGAGGAAGGGAAAAGAAACAATACAGATAACAAAGCGGTTAAAAGCCGCAAAAGATTAGAGCGGAAAAAAATCAAAGAGAAAAAACGCTTTCAAAACAACATTGAGTCACGCAAGCAACATATCAAAAACCTGCCAAATACTCGGCTGACAGACGAGCAAATTACCCTGCTATCCCTTGGTTTGAAATTCATTTCTGCTCCCGTGACAAGAGAAAACACTATCAGGCGCCAGCTACTCAATGACTTCAGTCATTTTGCCAGAAGAATGCGCCTTAAGTACATATTTCACGGTCACGACAAAGAACCTCATCCTTTCCACGTCAAGTCAGACTGGGACCCACCAGTCCAGCCCTCAGTTGCTCTAGAAACCTTTCTAGAAGAAGTCAAATTTGACCTTGCTAATATCACATTGAACAGGCCGAAAGACAACCTGCCACAGGGAGAGCGACATGCTCTCAAAGAACTATCGCGTGACAAGAACATTGTACTAAAGAAAGCCGATAAGGGCACCACAACCGTCGTAATGAACAGAACAGATAAACTTAACGAGGGTCAAGTCCAACTTGATGATATACATAACTACCGACCCCTAGACAAACCTATGGTTGACACCACGGCCAAAAAAGTTCATCGATTGATTCGATCACTACTACAAGAAGGCCACATAGAGAGGGTCCACAATAGGGTTCTCAATTCCCGCTTTCCCGCCCATTTTTTCCTGTTCATCCCGCCATCCCGCCCTTTTTTGTCTGGAAATCCCAATCCCGCCCACTTTTTAACGACGTTTCCGCGTTAATTAATAATTTTTTAAATTAATAATTAATTTACTTATTAACACAAACTTCTTAAAAATGAAAATCGTAGAAAAGATTACAAAAGAATTCAATGGGTAGCAGTTTCTTTCAGTAAACGGCTTACTGTTTTGTTTTCTTTTGTCCACGTATCAGAGAAAGGAAAAGGTTGTTCATTCCGATATTTAAGAGATGGCCCGTAAATACACTTGACAGTTTCTTTCAAAGCTTTCAGCGTCTTCACTTTCCTTGAGATCTGGGCTCAGAACATTTCTTTCCAAAAGAAGGCATTCCTGCTCGCACATCCTTTTCGTAAAATATGGCGACACAATTCGTAATTCTCATACTTCGTACGGTAAACCACTATCACCGCCATCCGGTGTGGTCATCCTGGCCAAAACAAACCAAGCGCTCTGGAAAAGGTCGAAAGACTAGAAAAACTAGAAAGGATCGGGGGGCCAAGATTACAGACACAAGCGTCGAAAATGTCGGAAATGGACAGATGTCATTGATGTCAGAGGTCAACACAAATGATCGCAATCAGTACAAATAGGACTCAAAGACCTCATACAGTCTCATGGTACTAATGTAGTCAAGCGATAATGGATATGTTTGACAGAACCTGACAGGGTACAGAGCTGTTGCTATTCATTACTTGAAACCTGGCACAGCTATACGTACGTTTCTGCCAGCTTGTGGTTTTTGTGTTGGTCAATAACAATTTATGAGGTCATGTAAGAATTGAAATCCCGTATCCCGCTCTGTTCCCCTTACGAATCCCGCATCACAACCCTATAAAAACACGAAATCCCGCTCCCGCTCGTAATTGTAATTCCCGCTTCCCGTCCCTGTTTTCAGCTCAAATCCCAAATATCACGGCGAAAAAAAGCCAAACCCCGCATCCCGCCAAACCTATTGGGGACCCTCCATAGACGAAATGACGGCTAAATGGCTCTCCCTTACGCGCGACCCTCCGCGAATACCAGTGTTTTACACACTTACAAATATTTACAAACCGACACCTGTTGGTAGACCAATTATATCAGGGTGTGACGGCCCTACAGAAAGGATCTCAGCTTTTGTTGACCACCTTATTCAGCCAATAGCACAAAAGCAAGCCTCGTATCTTAAAGATACAACAGACTTTCTTAACTTCATCGAGAAGACTAAACTGCCTAAAAACACCATTCTTGTCTCTATGGACGTCACCAGTCTCTACACGAACATACCACAGGAGGAGGGTATTACCACTGTATGCGAAGCATATGAAGAATTTTACCAGGAGAACCCTCCAATTCCTAGCAGGTATTTAAGAGAAATGCTAAATCTGATTCTACAAGAAAACTCGTTCCAATTCAGTGGAAAAGATTACCTCCAAACTCATGGAACAGCCATGGAACGAAAATGGCCGTAGCTTTTGCTAACATATTTATGGCCAAATAGAAAAAGAAATACTCAGACAAAGTTACACAAAACCCATTTTTGGAAAAGATACATCGATGACGTCATATCTATGTGGAACACAAGTAGGGACAAAATAGAAGACTTCCTTCTAAAGGCAAACAGTTTTCACCCAACGATCAAATTCACGGCTGAAATCTCAGAAACTGAAACTACATTCTTGGACACGAAAGTGTACAAAGGTTACAGATTCAATAAGGAATCTATTCTTGACGTGCGAACTCATTTCAAACCTACAGAGACCTTTCAATACACGAATTTCTATTCGTGTCACCCACCAGGCGTCATGAAAGGCTTTATCAAAGGAGAAGCGTTGAGGCTTCTGAAAACAAATTCCTCTCAACTAAATTTTGAGGAAAACATGAGTAATTTCAAAACACGCCTGCAGAATAGAGGTTACCCAGCTAGAATTGTAGAAAAACACCTTTCAGAGATTAAATTCTCTGATAGAAAAATGTCACTAGCACAGAAAGACAAAACCGCACAAAAGAAAATACTGCCCTTTGTTACGCAATACCACCCGGCGTTGCCTAACCTAAAAGACACACTTCTGGGGAAATGGCACCTTATAGATAATCACCCGCTACTGAGAGAAATCTTTAAGGAGCCCCCATCATCTCGTATCACAAGGGAAAGTCCCTAAAAGACATCCTAGTTAAAGCTAAACTATGAAGGCTTTATAACTTATTCATCCGCGAACGGCAGGAGTCGTGCAGGCTTGTCAACACTTTTATCACTCTGAGGAATTACTGCAGCTGATCATTAGCACGCAGAAGTGTGCACTTACGGTTGGCGGATAACAGACGGCTTCTCACAAGAACAGTTCTGCAAATCCTTTTAAGATTTAAAAACACTCGTAAAAGTAGTAAATAGAATGTTTGCATTATTACTGTAATGATCCAATTTAGTGCCCGGAGCACTAATTTACTTACTCAAAAGAGCACGCGTGTCAAACCATGTAGCCTGGGTGAAACCCATAGTAGTAAGATCTAATAAGGGGACCGACTAATACAAAATATATAACTGGGTAGACTAAAATATCTGCACTAAAATATGATTAATACAAAATGCAATCTAAAATGTTTTAAAGATAAAGCTAAACGTTATAGGTAATGTATCGATAGCTGATCTATTGTAAAAAATCTTCGCTGATAAGATTTAAGCGTATCATGTTGAGCAGAGGATACAACCCTTGCAGCCGGCTTCTATTAACTCAGTTAGATCTTTGCCACGAATGCGCCTTTTAAGTGTTTTGGCTGATCTGTCATCCTAGACAGTTTTCCCCAATATCGCAGTGAGTGCCTACCGTACGTTACAGAGTTATGCCTAGAAGAGGAGAAATCAGATCGCCTCATATTGTACCTGGAGTTATGTTCAAAGACCTCAGTGCTCTAATCGAGGATGCGTGCTCAAACTGCCTTATATGCCCTTCTTAATTCTTGAACTACTCACTTAAATATCAATTTTTATTTCTCTCTTGTATTATACTGTATTTGTAATTTTAGAAACAGTTTTTATATTATTTATAATTATTTATTCTTACTTATTCCTAGTGTACCCAATTAATTTTAATTCGTATTCTTAACTGTACATTTTAAATCTCAATACATTGTAACGTAGTAGTGTCCCCAATTAGCTTCTGTAAGCTAAATACCTACCCTGACACTTAAATAAAGTTATTATTATTTATTTTATTTTTCAGTTACGTTTTTTCAACATGAACATCAGAATGTGAAAAAACAGTTTAATTAATTAACAGTAAGAGATACTATGGCTCAAGAGCTGTTGTAACGGCATTAAGCTGTTAGAAATATGGTCATTATTGCGTTCACATGAGGAAGAAGCTAAGAAGACTATCTCTCGTTTCATCGTAAAATGCCGAACTACAGAAACAATGCTTTATTTACTCTTGACACTTAATACACATTTGCGAAAAAAATATTACACTTCTGCAATTATTGAAACTATTTCAATTGTAATCTTTCTTCGAGTTATAGGTTTTGGAAACGGTGAGCGCAGTGTTCAAAGCTTAATGAAGATTTTCTGTCCCGATAATCTCGTGAAAAAAGCAACAGAAGTAAGGTATTTGGTTTAAATAAGGTTTTCTCGCTCGATGCAATAGTCCCGGCACCTCTTGTTACGATTCCTGGCGGGCAAGAAATGAAAAAAGCCGACATTCACAACACGACCTGATATCTTGCTCAAAATCTTCCCATTCCTCGACGTTGACATCAATTCCAAGAAGTTGGCTAAGTGCATCATCTCGTACAAACTCTCCAGTGCGACGAAGAAACGTGAACCTTAAAACACGTTGTGCGCATTGCCCTATGGGACCATAGCAGTGATGGTCAACGTCACCGCATATAACCTCGTTGATAAATGGCGGGAAAACTGATGTTGGAAGCTTAGTAGTCGCAGCGCATTCAGTGCACAAGCGCACCAGAGAGGTGTCCTCCACCACAGAGCCTCGTCTCCAGCATCCACGTTCAACTGAACCTGGGCTTAAAGACACCATCCTCTTTTCGCTCCATTGGCTACTGGTTTTAACGTGTTTGATCTGATCCATCAAGTGGTATGAGCTATTTGCACTCAACTCGACATTCGTCTGGCTCTTAGGAGGCTGATCATGTTTGGCTGGCGGGAAGATGGAGGATTTGCGAGATAAAGATTGCTCGTCTCCAGAAAGGTCGGAAAATTTGAACGCGTCTTTCCTCTTTGTTGCCATATAACGCGGATTGAAACCGCCAATGTTTTTGAGCTTGCTTAATAACTCGGCTTCTTTCAGACGCACACATAATGAACGAACTCCAGGAAAGATGTTATTAGAAGGAAAGCGAGGAAGGTTGTACACAACACGACCGCATTCTTTCTCATTAATTATTGAGTGCGAGGGTCTAGACCATGTTTTTCTTGATCGGAGTGGCAAATGTTTCGCTTTTCGTCCTAACGAAGATGAGAGAGCGGCAAAAAGAACCATGAACAGATTTAGTAGCAGCATCTGAAAAACAACGGGGAATAAGACAGACGTTATCAGACAAAATAAAAAGGAAAGAAAGTACGTTGTTAGAATCGCAGGGACGATACAAGAATGCATGTATTACAAGTAGCATGGACGTGCGAAAGGAATTTGTTTGCTGAATTTCGGTATTGGACAATTTCTCAAACGCTATTTTAGTAATTTGAATAAATCTTGAATATTCAGCATGCTTTTCTTTAGCTGAGAGGTTCGTGTAAAACCTCCTCCATGTTTTTCGACCATTTTCGGGTTTCTGGTCCTTTTTGGAGACAAGCTAACCAGCGCCACTCGTTTTTGACTCGTTGTCTTGCCCCCCTGATAATGAAACTCCCAGCTACGCAGTCTCTAAGAGGCATTGCGGTATTTGCCTAACATTTTTTTGGTAATGTAGTACCTTTCACCATCAAAAATGTTCCCCTCCTGAAACCTGCAGCGAACACAAAAACAAATCCAAAACAAATCGATCAAACTCTTAAACAGTCGCATGCTTAGTTTTGGAACCTAAAACACCCAGAAAAGATCAAATGATAATAAACAAATAAAATAATAGGAACTTGCACATCCCACGGAGAGGCTCTGCGTCGCTGTTTCCAGATCGAATTGGAATTTAGAAGAGTTAGTTTCTGTGGATGGAGGAAAACCGGAGAACCCGGAGAAAAAACCCTCGGAGCAAGGCGACAATCAACAACAAACTCAACCCACTTATGATGCCGCGTCCAGGATTCGAACCCGCGCCACATAATCAATAACAAAGAGCGCCATTATAAAACAGAGTGTAATTCCTGTCATTGCTTGGAATCTCTGTATGACCAAAAATATCCTTACAATTAAGCTACCAAAAAGTGGGATCGTATAATCTGAAAAACTGCTATAAATGATTGTTTTGTTATGACAGCGTTCCTCTGAGCCAATAAAAGAAACATGGCAACAAAGTTATGTATCTATCAAGCTCAATTAGTCTTACAGGAAATATGGACCTAAAGGCTTTTGTTAGAGTAAAGAACATTTTAAAATGCTCAACTAGTCTATTTTAATGATTTTAGTCAACGTTTTACAGTCTTAATCTTCTCTTTCAAGGGCCAATACCTATGTCAAACTGTTGGCAACAAATAGTATACCTATTAATAAGCTTGCTTCTATTATGGTTCAGTCACTAACTCCTTATGCTGGGGATTGAACCTATTACCTTTAGGGTTAACTCCATCAGTTCTGTTCTGCTCTACGTAGCTGGTGTTATGTCCTCACTTTTTCAGTCTGCAAATAAAGCAGAATGCGTTAAGAGGAACTGTCGTGGATGGATTATCATAAATCTGGCTTAATTTTTTTCAACATCTTCATTTTAAAGTCTTCCTGATCTTCCTTTTGTTTCCTAGGTGGCGTCCCTTGTTTTTTTTTCTTCCTTGATACCATCGAATGTAAGATATTTATTCCATGGAGGTTCCGGATTCCACTCTAGATTCTGATGTCACCTGGATACACTCCGGTTTATTTCGATTTCCAGATCTCTTTTGTCTGCTTTCAAAATCTTTTAGTGTGATTTTCAATGACACGTAAATTCAAACTTCAAACCTCAAACAACGCTTTTATTTAGCGCTGCCGTCAATTATAATTTATTACAATTATGGAAAATGAGGGTTCGCCATAGGAATGTTTCGTGCCTTTTTGCGTCTTTCATGTTCTTCTGGCAATCTTATAGAAGCAAAAAAACAAGTTGGACGCTCATTTGGCAAACAGGTACCACGGGTACGTCTTTTCCGTTATAAGAACCTCCAGATTGGAATCTAAACATCTTATGTTTTCAAAATATTGCCATTTTTTTTCGATGCTCCCATCTTTATAAAGAAATCGCTTACCTTCTTAAGTGTAAACGCTTTGCTCGTTGTAATTGATCCTTAGGCTTGTTCGGAACAAAAATACAACTTGATCAAAATCGTCGAGTATAGTAACAGTTCTTTGGGACAGCTCCGACAGATAAAGAAGTCCTTCAACTCGACGAAGTGTCATCTGGTTCTTAAGGGCTAAGCAAAACTTGCCACAAGTTATTAATGTTTAAGTTACGAATTCATAAATATATCATTAATTAACGCATTAGAACCACAAGGTATCTTTATAACGGTGACCAAAATTATTCACGTGAACTGCATGGTCGACGCAGTTAGAACTTGACTCCTCGTTTGACCAAGATCTGCAATCCTTTTGTATTGTCGTCAACATATCCTTTTTACTCTGCAATAGTTCCACAAGTTAATAAGATTGGGCGAGCAATTAGCTGGTTCTTCAGCGCTAAGATAGACTGGCCACAAGTTGAGTGACGTGTAGTCCGTCACGAACTCATCAATCTAATCATAGATTAATGCATTAGGACAACCGTGACAAGGCTAAGATTGTTTACAAGAATTCGTTTTCTTCCTCGGCCGAGATCGACAATATCCATGCTGCGATAGAGATTGTCCTTTTCACCCCGAAAGATTTATTCAAGACTCGACAAATGGTTAGTTTGGTTTCTTAGGGCTAGGATGGACAGTGATTTTGTACATTGACGTCACAAATTAAATACTAAAAGCAAACTCTTAAGTTCAAAACTAACAGCGATTTTAGATCAAACGCTAACTTTACAATTCCAATTTCAAGCCAAGCAAACGTTACTCATGTCACAAAAGACAAAAATATTGCACTAATATTTTCTGAAGGGAGTAATTTTAGCAGCAACTGCTCCTTGAACGAAATGACTTGAATTGACGTCATTTGGCATTATCAGACAGGGGTTAGGGTTTAGGGTTTTAGGGTTAGAGTTAGGGTTAGGGTTTTAGGGTTTAGGGTAATAGGGGTAATAGATGTTTTGCTTTTCTTCAGAAGGCGGCATACAGAAACCTGAACAGACCACGAAGCTTATAAGGAAGCTTAAAACCGCGCGGTGAAATTTAAAAGTAAATTACCTCGAATCGATAGAAAACAGTTCTATGAAGCAGCACTAGCCAAATAGCAGCAACACAATAACTATATTTACTGGCAAAAACTGAAGAAGTAACTGCTCGCACTTTCCCTTTGTGTCATGCTAATCGAGGGAAAAGTTAAAAATCCAGTCTTCTCACCTTAAAGTAATTTCAATGCAGCGATGTCTAGTCTCTTCTATAGCCTAGTCACCGCAGTCTAGTCTCCGCATGCAATGCAATGGCTGCATCAGACATACTCACCTTTGAAGGTGAACATCACCTGGTACTAGTTGATTATCACTCCAAGCAATACATTGAGCTAACCAAACTAAAAGACCTCGCAAACCAGGAAACCATTGAAGCCCTAAAGGAGCATTTTTGTCGGCATGGCATTCCGGCAATTGATTGGTCACTGGTTGGGGTGTCAAGTAGAGAATTTGAGTACTTTGCTAAAGGCTACAAATGTGAACATCTCCTCGTGAGTCAAAAGCACTCCCTTGCAAATGGAGAGTTTGAAGCAACAGTAAAAACTGCAAAATCACTGTGGAGGAAAAGCAAAGACAAGAACAAAGCACTACTAGAGTACAGAGCCACCCCAATTCCAGGGATCAACTTACCTCCATCGCAGCTTTCTATGAGATGCAGGTTAAGATTAACAGTAGCATGGCCTACCGGAGCCGAAAGCTTGCAATGTCAGAGATAGAAGGGAGAATGAAATATGGCAAAAAAAAAAAAGCAAAAGTGTCATTAAAGATGTGTACATTATTCATCGTGGTGTAAGATAGGATAGATGAATTTTCACTCGTTTGTCTCACGAAGGAGTCACTTTAAGATGTAGATCGCGACGTTTCGACTGCTATTACCATGTCCACCGATGCACCAAAGAGCTACCTAAATTCCGACCAGGTCATCATGTAAGAGTAAAAACCGAGCTGGGATCAAAGGAGTAGAAAGCAGCGACAGTATTGCATCAATATGCCTTTCCCAGGTCATATGTATTAAATATAGGGGGCCGAAGAATCAGACGAAATAAAGTGGCCCTGAGCACCGACTCCTCAAAGTCCCATTTAAAGGAACACACACGCAGTGTCCAGCACAGGACTACCACCCAGATCTTACAGCTGCTCAGGAAAGCCCAACTCAAGGTCTGCATGTACCACCTTCATCTGACATAACTGAGGCCAAGGACTCCACCTCGTACACAACTCGGAGTGGCAGACAAGTCACGAAACCAGTCAGACTAGACTTAAAATCAAGGTGCCATGGATCTGGACACTCGTTGGACATTGTTTAAATATCAACAGTTGCTGAACGTTGTTTAATTAGGTACCGTCGTTGATCCTTTTTGTTTTAATGTATTTCTATTTGTTTTCCTGTTATTGTTAACGAAAAGGGGGATGTTATGTATGGCAATACCGCTGGCCATGATACATGGTTGTTCAGTTTTGTTAACTAGTCACATTAAACCACAAAGTCTGAGTTTTGATCAAACATGGCGTTCGTGTCGTGAATATGTGACACATGATTAGACACCAGTGAACAACAAACACACCCGAACATAAATATATCTCGTAGCCTGCCCAACTTCAAGTTCTTTTTCTTCTCGGGTTTCCATACCGAGTTGTTGATCTATGACGTTTCATTTGCCTTTGTCATTCCACAACCGTCGTCTTGCTCGTTTTGCGCTCGTTATATACCATATGTAGAAGCCGACAAAGATGTCAAATACAGGACACGTTATGGGCGTGCAATCAGACGTCCCAAGAGACTGTAGAACATTTAAATTATATGCGAGTGGGTGTGGGCGTGAGTTTTGTTACGTGTGTGTTTTTCTGTTGCTTGAAGAGTCGGATAACAAGTCTTGATGTAATACTACCGGATTAAATTGCTATGTCGAATTCTGCGAGTGTTCGTCGTTTTACTGGGCGCGTACACCATATAAGGGAGGAAACAAAAACGTATGCCCAGCGGATGTGCATACGTTTTTGTTAAACTCGGGTAGTGTTTTACAAACATTACAAGACATTACAAAAGCCGTGAATTAATACGATGTTTCTTACTGCACCTTTCAATAACATGCGGACTCTAAAATTCAAAGCTCAACCGACAAATGCGTTTTTCGCTACCGTCGATCAAATGTTCGACGGCTCCTCCCAACTTCCGACTACTGCCGAACACTGCTTCGTTGTCTGAACTAGGGGTGGCGAATGGTAAAATCTGAGACTTGCCGAGACGCCGAGACCGTTGTTTAAAAATTCGAGACCGAGACTTAAACGATTTCGGAAAATCCAAGCCCGAGACCTTAATTATGCAAAACGCCAAGCCCGAGACGTGAGATTCGTGCGCTCTTGGTCGCTTGAAACTGGATCTCATTTAGGGAAGTGGTCGAAACTATTATACAATCAATAACTTGTAGTTTATTTGAACTACCAAAATAGCAGTCACAGATAACTTTTTAGTTATGCTTTAACATTTCGACCTTTTTACGGTCTATCACGACCCGACTTTCAGCTGCTTTCGAGGTCACGTGCTGTCATCAACTTCCGATCAGCTAGCTTCATACATCTCATAGCTTCTCATCGACGATCATCCGTTAGTCTCTCGAGCTTACTACGCGATCTAACTTCAGCCGCTAAATATTGTTTGACCTTCCGTGCTGGTTGATATAACGCGTTATGGACGAGGAGAGGGTGGAGGACAAGAAATGGCGAAAACGCAAATGTAAGTAAATTGTTAACTTTGTAATTATTCATACATGATTATTCATTATTATTCTCGTGTCTCCAGACATTGCCTATAAAAGATGTATCTTGAATAGCTCTTGCTATCCGCCCGTAAGCATCGATTTAAGGAGGTCTACATATGCATTTGCTTGTGTCTTTGTAAGGCTTTTACCCTAAAACTGTATTGGCTTGTATTTTAACCGCGCAATGAAAGACTAATGAAGCATCATAGTGACCGGCTGTCATGGCGTGAACAAATTCGCCGGCAAATTATTTTCTCGCATAGGCCACCTGTGTGAGTAACCTAGTAAAACGATAATTTCGACCGCGAAATGGATAAAAACCTAGGCTCGAAATTTTCGAGCCTAGACAGTCACTCGATACTGGGACAAGTTTGACCAGTTGGTGCAAGATTGGAGACCATACCAACCCTGTGATGCAGCAAAAATGCACATATACTCTCCAGTGGGGGGGCCACTCTCCAGATTCAGAGGACTGTTTGTTGTTTCACTATGAGTTCACTGGCATGGTTAAGTTTGATCAAGTTGTAAGTAAGCTAAGAGCTGAGGGCTCTATCAGTTATGTTGATGATCTGGAAATTGATGAAGCTATTTACCATCAGTGTGTGATGAAATTGAGCCAAATTCCTAGGAAAGAACCCTCCACAGAAACGGCAGTCACAGACAAAAATAGTGCCAGTACTTCCGGAGGGCGATCACTTCCACACAGATATTGCCAGCAAAATGTGGTATAAAAGTAAATTCTTCACGTGTCAAGTGGCTTAACATGCAAGGACGAGGAGTTCGACGCATGTTAACCCTTTGAACCCCAGTTACGCATATACGCGTAATTGATGGTCATTTTCTTTGTACCACTCGTGACGTCATCAATTTCAATGTCATTAGATATTCTTGATAGGCAGATAGTAGAACTAGGCTAGGCCTGTCCGTACAGTTGTCAGGTTTAGATATCGACGACATTCCGACGTCGCGAATCGAAAAACAACTTTATCAGGTTTGGTGCTAAAAGGGTGGTAAAATGGTCCACTATGCCTATGATTGATCAAGGTCCATTTCTAGGCTTCGCCCGTAATTAACATCCAACTTTCCACGGCAGCCAGAGAGAACATGCAACGCAAAAGGTAGCCAGACTAAAAGGGCGAGAAAAAACAAAGGAAAGGGGTAACAAACAATTTGCTCAATTTTGCACGTAATCCTCGAAAAATCTCTCCCTTTGGTAAAAAAAGCTATCTTAGCAAAACTTAAGCTTATTTAGCGTCATGGCAGCCAAAAAACCTGACTAAACGGTAAAAAATGGTATTTTTGGCGAAAGTTTGGTACTCAAAGGGTTAACCCTTACTGAGCATTTTTTAAAGTTCCCTGACAGTTGGCAGATACCCATTTATATTCCTGGGTAGACAAAGGCACTGTGAAAGGGGCGACCTGCACCGTTTACAAGGTTCTTTATAATTGGCCAAACGAAACAATAAAAAATTAACAATAGGTTAACAACACAAACAATAACCCTAGCCCAAAGAAGCTCAAAGAACAAAAGAGGCGCAGATTAACAAGAACGAATCAAAATAGAGGTTCTAAAGAGGTGCAGGTCAACTGCTGTGAAAGTAAAGTGTTTAGCTTGCTCTAGAAGGCGACGCAGCGCACGACTCACGAATGTGAAATAACTTACCACAGAGGACGAGGAGAACAAAACGTTGGATTACCAAACACATGGTAAGAACACTACATAATGTAAATAAAGCAAAATTAAAGTAAGCATGCAGTTAGTCGTTTTCTTTTTCTGAGGTTATATCTACATTTGTATTTTCTACGACCTCTAGCAGTTCTCCAGTTGACGTAGTGCCCCTTTATTGCAAAGACCATTACAGTAAAATATTGTGTTTGTTTTGCGAAACGGTATTCTAGAATAGCTTAGAATACACCGTCTAAGACAGCCGGTATATTCCAGACTACAATCGCACGTCCTTAGGCTAACTACTTATAAAATCTAAATCGAGTTACTTGAATTCTTTGACTTAACCGACTAAAAATACAGTCCACCGACCATGTTTTCGTGCGATTTCGGCATCAAAGCGTGCGCATGGTTATTGTCAGCGGAAACCTGATCAAATGAGCATGCGCCCGGGCTGAGTGAATATAATAGGAGAAGCAGAAGTTCCGTGTTTGCTACCGTTTGCGTAAACGCTATGCAGCAACACTGACTTCTGCTCGCTCAACGCGATAACTTTTGCCGGAGAACCTCTGCTAAAAAGGCAAATCCGAGGCTCCGAGACCTTGCGAAAAAAAATTGAGACTCCGAGACCGAAAGAAACACATGAAAAACGAGACTTCGTGACTCGTAACAAAAGCTTCCGAGATTCCGAGATCGGATCAAGAATTTCCGAGATCCACGATTTTCTGGGTACCATTCGCCACCCCTTGAACTGTGCTCGACGATTTGATTACCTCGCGCTTGGCAGCAGTCGGAAGCTGGGAGGAGCCGCCGAACATTTGTTTGACGGTAGCGAAAAACGCATTTGTCGGTTAAGCTGTGAATTTTAGAGTCCGCATGTTATTGAAAGGCGCAGTAAGTCCCAATTCGTTTGTTTTGCCGGTATTAATATCATGTTGTTATTCTTGGATCGGAGCCTAAATAGAGTTATCCCGGGTTGGCGAGTTGACCTTAGCAAAGCGTTTACAAGGCAGGTAGGGTTACCCTGGCGCTAGGGTTACTCTAGTCTGACTGGGCAGAATAATACAAAGGTTTTTTTCTAAGCTGTTTGGAGCTCTGTTCCCAAGATTCTGGTCACAAGGGCTACTCTTTTTCTCTCTTACTAATTTCGACTCCTATTTTTTCAACTTTCCCTAGCCCCACTATCTACCCCTATGGGCCACCCTGCATAAATAAAGTTTTACCTACCTACCTACCTACCTACCCTGGACCTCCGAGGACAGGCAAACGGTGAAACGTCCTAGCACATTTGTCACATTTGTCTCAGACGCCACTAAGTTCTGGAGGTAACTGTTCCTTGAAGACGTCGAACAACAAATATTGGTTCGACGTCATTACGGACTCTCGGCACTCCCTCTTACGAATTCTCCACCCCAGAGCGCCCTCCACATATCGTGAGGAGCCTTGAAACAAGGAAGCGTTTCGTACCGGGATCCCAGTGGCCCTGGGGACAAGTAACCCTTCTCGGAAAAGCCAGAAGTTCGCTGATAACCTTCGAGTTCTCAGGCAAAGAAAAAGGAAGAAGTGTTACCAATGGCTCTGAAAAGGTATTTAAACAGACTGAAACCGTAATTCAGGTTTATAACCTTTCTTTCCTTTTGCTGATTGAGTTAGTTATGCGACTGCACTGCATTTTTTCTGACTTTTCCACCTAATTGCGAAATGACACTATAAGTTTTGTTGGTAATATCTGCTGTAGGCCCGTTGGAAAACTTTCAAAGATCACGTTCAGACGTGCACTAGTCGATTCTCGTCGTTTCAAGAATCACCTAAAGCTAAACCTAAACCGTCAAACGCCACACTGCAACCTAGACGAAACTTGTAAACTTTTCCAACCTCTTCTGTGTACGTTTAAGGGCTTCTTTCGACAATACAGTAGTTTTACTTTATAAACACGGAAGGATGAAGATAATGACGCTTGTGCGGCCCTCTGGGTAAGTGGATACCGTGCCGTAAGCAATTTTTGTTCTTCGGTTCTCGTAAATTTTCGCGTACTAGAAATAATGACGAAATACGTGATTTCTGCATCCAGTAGCAATGAAGGAACCCTGATGAAAAAAAACTTTATTCAGTTCAGTTAAAGTACTAAAAAACAGAAGAAGTAAGATATACTGATATAGGAAGCGTCGTGTTAACTGGCCGAATTTTCCACATGGTTTCCCTAATGTAAATACACTCTTCGTTTAAAATGACAGCAAATATGATCACTTAGCATACCTCAGAGGATCACGTCAGTAACGGAAGATTTTTGTTAAGCTGTAACTGGACAGATATTTTGCTTAAAGACGTAGCTGAGAACCCAAGTTTGACACCGGTGAACAACAAATACACCCGAACATAAATACCTCTCGTCGCCTGCCCAAATTCAAGTTCTTTTTCTTCTCAGGTTTCCATGCCAAGTTGTTGATCTATGATCTAAACTTAACGAGGGTCAAGTCCAACTTGATGATATACATAACTACCGACCCCTAGACAAACCTATGGTTGACACCACGGCCAAAAAAGTTCATCGATTGATTTTATCACTACTACAAGAAGGCCACATAGAGAGGGTCCACAATAGGGTTCTCAATTCCCGCTTTCCCGCCCATTTTTTCCTGTTCATCCCGCCATCCCGCCCTTTTTTGTCTGGAAATCCCAATCCCGCCCACTTTTTAACGACGTTTCTGCGTTAATTAATAATTTTTTAAATTAATAATTAATTTACTTATTAACACAAACTTCTTAAAAATGAAAATCGTAGAAAAGATTACAAAAGAATTCAATGGGTAGCAGTTTCTTTCAGTAAACGGTTTACTGTTTTGTTTTCTTTTGTCCACGTATCAGAGAAAGGAAAAGGTTGTTCATTCCGATATTTAAGAGATGGCCCGTAAATACACTTGACAGTTTCTTTCAAAGCTTTCAGCGTCTTCACTTTCCTTGAGATCTGGGCTCAGAACATTTCTTTCCAAAAGAAGGCATTCCTGCTCGCACATCCTTTTCGTAAAATATGGCGACACAATTCGTAATTCTCATACTTCGTACGGTAAACCACTATCACCGCCATCCGGTGTGGTCATCCTGGCCAAAACAAACCAAGCGCTCTGGAAAAGGTCGAAAGACTAGAAAAACTAGAAAGGACCGGGGGGCCAAGATTACAGACACAAGCGTCGAAAATGTCGGAAATGGACAGATGTCATTGATGTCAGAGGTCAACACAAATGATCGCAATCAGTACAAATAGGACTCAAAGACCTCATACAGTCTCATGGTACTAATGTAGTCAAGCGATAATGGATATGTTTGACAGAACCTGACAGGGTACAGAGCTGTTGCTATTCATTACTTGAAACCTGGCACAGCTATACGTACGTTTCTGCCAGCTTGTGGTTTTTGTGTTGGTCAATAACAATTTATGAGGTCATGTAAGAATTGAAATCCCGTATCCCGCTCTGTTCCCCTTACGAATCCCGCATCACAACCCTATAAAAACACGAAATCCCGCTCCCGCTCGTAATTGTAATTCCCGCTTCCCGCCCCTGTTTTCAGCTCAAATCCCAAATATCACGGCGAAAAAAAAGCCAAATCCCGCATCCCGCCAAACCTATTGGGGACCCTCCATAGACGAAATGACGGCTAAATGGCTCTCCCTTACGCGCGATCCTCCGCGAATACCAGTGTTTTACACACTTACAAAGATTTACAAACCGACACCTGTTGGTAGACCAATTATATCAGGGTGTGACGGCCCTACAGAAAGGATCTCAGCTTTTGCTGACCACCTTATTCAGCCAATAGCACAAAAGCAAGCCTCGTATCTTAAAGATGCAACAGACTTTCTTAACTTCATCGAGAAGACTAAACTGCCTAAAAACACCATTCTTGTCTCTATGGACGTCACCAGTCTCTACACGAACATACCACAGGAGGAGGGTATTACCACTGTATGCGAAGCATATGAAGAATTTTACCAGGAGAACCCTCCAATTCCTAGCAGGTATTTAAGAGAAATGCTAAATCTGATTCTACAAGAAAACTCGTTCCAATTCAGTGGAAAAGATTACCTCCAAACTCATGGAACAGCCATGGAACGAAAATGGCCGTAGCTTTTGCTAACATATTTATGGCCAAATAGAAAAAGAAATACTCAGACAAAGTTACACAAAACCCATTTTTGGAAAAGATACATCGATGACGTCATATCTATGTGGAACACAAGTAGGGACAAAATAGAAGACTTCCTTCTAAAGGCAAACAGTTTTCACCCAACGATCAAATTCACGGCTGAAATCTCAGAAACTGAAACTACATTCTTGGACACGAAAGTGTACAAAGGTTACAGATTCAATAAGGAATCTATTCTTGACGTGCGAACTCATTTCAAACCTACAGAGACCTTTCAATACACGAATTTCTATTCGTGTCACCCACCAGGCGTCATGAAAGGCTTTATCAAAGGAGAAGCGTTGAGGCTTCTGAGAACAAATTCCTCTCAACTAAATTTTGAGGAAAACATGAGTAATTTCAAAACACGCCTGCAGAATAGAGGTTACCCAGCTAGAATTGTAGAAAAACACCTTTCAGAGATTAAATTCTCTGATAGAAAAATGTCACTAGCACAGAAAGACAAAACCGCACAAAAGAAAATACTGCCCTTTGTTACGCAATACCACCCGGCGTTGCCCAACCTAAAAGACACACTTCTGGGGAAATGGCACCTTATAGATAATCACCCGCTACTGAGAGAAATCTTTAAGGAGCCCCCATCATCTCGTATCACAAGGGAAAGTCCCTAAAAGACATCCTAGTTAAAGCTAAACTATGAAGGCTTTATAACTTATTCATCTGCGAACGGCAGGAGTCGTGCAGGCTTGTCAACACTTTTATCACTCTGAGGAATTACTGCAGCTGATCATTAGCACGCAGAAGTGTGCGCTTACGGTTGGCGGATAACAGACGGCTTCTCACAAGAACAGTTCTGCAAATCCTTTTAAGATTTAAAAACACTCGTAAAAGTAGTAAATAGAATGTTTGCATTATTACTGTAATGATCCAATTTAGTGCCCGGAGCACTAATTTACTTACTCAAAAGAGCACGCGTGTCAAACCATGTAGCCTGGGTGAAACCCATAGTAGTAAGATCTAATAAGGGGACCGACTAATACAAAATATATAACTGAGTAGACTAAAATATCTGCACTAAAATATGATTAATACAAAATGCAATCTAAAATGTTTTAAAGATAAAGCTAAACGTTATAGGTGATGTATCGATAGCTGATCTATTGTAAAAAATCTTCGCTGATAAGATTTAAGCGTATCATGTTGAGCAGAGGATACAACCCTTGCAGCCGGCTTCTATTAACTCAGTTAGATCTTTGCCACGAATGCGCCTTTTAAGTGTTTTGGCTGATCTGTCATCCTAGACAGTTTTCCCCAATATCGCAGTGAGTGCCTACCGTACGTTACAGAGTTATGCCTAGAAGAGGAGAAATCAGATCGCCTCATATTGTACCTGGAGTTATGTTCAAAGACCTCAGTGCTCTAATCGAGGATGCGTGCTCAAACTGCCTTATATGCCCTTCTTAATTCTTGAACTACTCACTTAAATATCAATTTTTATTTCTCTCTTGTATTATACTGTATTTGTAATTTTAGAAACAGTTTTTATATTATTTATAATTATTTATTCTTACTTATTCCTAGTGTACCCAATTAATTTTAATTCGTATTCTTAACTGTACATTTTAAATCTCAATACATTGTAACGTAGTAGTGTCCCCAATTAGCTTCTGTAAGCTAAATACCTACCCTGACACTTAAATAAAGTTATTATTATTTATTTTATTTTTCAGTTACGTTTTTTCAACATGAACATCAGAATGTGAAAAAACAGTTTAATTAATTAACAGTAAGAGATACTATGGCTCAAGAGCTGTTGTAACGGCATTAAGCTGTTAGAAATATGGTCATTATTGCGTTCACATGAGGAAGAAGCTAAGAAGACTATCTCTCGTTTCATCGTAAAATGCCGAACTACAGAAACAATGCTTTATTTACTCTTGACACTTAATACACATTTGCGAAAAAAATATTACACTTCTGCAATTATTGAAACTATTTCAATTGTAATCTTTCTTCGAGTTATAGGTTTTGGAAACGGTGAGCGCAGTGTTCAAAGCTTAATGAAGATTTTCTGTCCCGATAATCTCGTGAAAAAAGCAACAGAAGTAAGGTATTTGGTTTAAATAAGGTTTTCTCGCTCGATGCAATAGTCCCGGCACCTCTTGTTACGATTCCTGGCGGGCAAGAAATGAAAAAAGCCGACATTCACAACACGACCTGATATCTTGCTCAAAATCTTCCCATTCCTCGACGTTGACATCAATTCCAAGAAGTTGGCTAAGTGCATCATCTCGTACAAACTCTCCAGTGCGACGAAGAAACGTGAACCTTAAAACACGTTGTGCGCATTGCCCTATGGGACCATAGCAGTGATGGTCAACGTCACCGCATATAACCTCGTTGATAAATGGCGGGAAAACTGATGTTGGAAGCTTAGTAGTCGTAGCGCATTCAGTGCACAAGCGCACCAGAGAGGTGTCCTCCACCACAGAACCTCGTCTCCAGCATCCACGTTCAACTGAACCTGGGCTTAAAGACACCATCCTCTTTTCGCTCCATTGGCTACTGGTTTTAACGTGTTTGATCTGATCCATCAAGTGGTATGAGCTATTTGCACTCAACTCGACATTCGTCTGGCTCTTAGGAGGCTGATCATGTTTGGCTGGCGGGAAGATGGAGGATTTGCGAGATAAAGATTGCTCGTCTCCAGAAAGGTCGGAAAATTTGAACGCGTCTTTCCTCTTTGTTGCCATATAACGCGGATTGAAACCGCCAATGTTTTTGAGCTTGCTTAATAACTCGGCTTCTTTCAGACGCACACATAATGAACGAACTCCAGGAAAGATGTTATTAGAAGGAAAGCGAGGAAGGTTGTACACAACACGACCGCATTCTTTCTCATTAATTATTGAGTGCGAGGGTCTAGACCATGTTTTTCTTGATCGGAATGGCAAATGTTTCGCTTTTCGTCCTAACGAAGATGAGAGAGCGGCAAAAAGAACCATGAACAGATTTAGTAGCAGCATCTGAAAAACAACGGAGAATAAGACAGACGTTATCAGACAAAATAAAAAGGAAAGAAAGTACGTTGTTAGAATCGCAGGTACGATACAAGAATGCATGTATTACAAGTAGCATGGACGTGCGAAAGGAATTTGTTTGCTGAATTTCGGTATTGGACAATTTCTCAAACGGTATTTTAGTAATTTGAATAAATCTTGAATATTCAGCATGCTTTTCTTTAGCTGAGAGGTTCGTGTAAAACCTCCTCCATGTTTTTCGACCATTTTCGGGTTTCTGGTCCTTTTTGGAGACAAGCTAACCAGCGCCACTCGTTTTTGGCTCGTTGTCTTGCCCCCCTGATAATGAAACTCCCAGCTACGCAGTCTCTAAGAGGCATTGCGGTATTTGCCTAACATTTTTTTGGTAATGCAGTACCTTTCACCATCAAAAATGTTCCCCTCCTGAAACCTGCAGCGAACACAAAAACAAATCCAAAACAAATCGATCAAACTCTTAAACAGTCGCATGCTTAGTTTTGGAACCTAAAACACCCAGAAAAGATCAAATGATAATAAATAAATAAAATAATAGGAATTTGCACATCCCACGGAGAGGCTCTGCGTCGCTGTTTCCAGATCGAATTGGAATTTAGAAGAGTTAGTTTCTGTGGATGGAGGAAAACCGGAGAACCCGTGGAAAAAACCCTCGGAGCAAGGCGACAATCAACAACAAACTCAACTCACTTATGATGCCGCGTCCAGGATTCGAACCCGCGCCACATAATCAATAACAAAGAGCGCCATTATAAAACAGAGTGTAATTCCTGTCATTGCTTGGAATCTCTGTATGACCAAAAATATCCTTACAATTAAGCTACCAAAAAGTGGGATCGTATAATCTGAAAAACTGCTATAAATGATTGTTTTGTTATGACAGCGTTCCTCTGAGCCAATAAAAGAAACATGGCAACAAAGTTATGTATCTATCAAGCTCAATTAGTCTTACAGGAAATATGGACCTAAAGGCTTTTGTTAGAGTAAAGAACATTTTAAAATGCTCAACTAGTCTATTTTAATGATTTTAGTCAACGTTTTACAGTCTTAATCTTCTCTTTCAAGGGCCAATACCTATGTCAAACTGTTGGCAACAAATAGTATACCTATTAATAAGCTTGCTTCTATTATGGTTCAGTCACTAACTCCTTATGCTGGGGATTGAACCTATTACCTTTAGGGTTAACTCCATCAGTTCTGTTCTGCTCTACGTAGCTGGTGTTATGTCCTCACTTTTTCAGTCTGCAAATAAAGCAGAATGCGTTAAGAGGAACTGTCGTGGATGGATTATCATAAATCTGGCTTAATTTTTTTCAACATCTTCATTTTAAAGTCTTCCTGATCTTCCTTTTGTTTCCTAGGTGGCGTCCCTTGTTTTTTTTTCTTCCTTGATACCATCGAATGTAAGATATTTATTCCATGGAGGTTCCGGATTCCACTCTAGATTCTGATGTCACCTGGATACACTCCGGTTTATTTCGATTTCCAGATCTCTTTTGTCTGCTTTCAAAATCTTTTAGTGTGATTTTCAATGACACGTAAATTCAAACTTCAAACCTCAAACAACGCTTTTATTTAGCGCTGCCGTCAATTATAATTTATTACAATTATGGAAAATGAGGGTTCGCCATAGGAATGTTTGGTGCCTTTTTGCGTCTTTCATGTTCTTCTGGCAATCTTATAGAAGCAAAAAAACAAGTTGGACGCTCATTTGGCAAACAGGTACCACGGGTACGTCTTTTCCGTTATAAGAACCTCCAGATTGGAATCTAAACATCTTATGTTTTCAAAATATTGCCATTTTTTTTCGATGCTCCCATCTTTATAAAGAAATCGCTTACCTTCTTAAGTGTAAACGCTTTGCTCGTTGTAATTGATCCTTAGGCTTGTTCGGAACAAAAATACAACTTGATCAAAATCGTCGAGTATAGTAACAGTTCTTTGGGACAGCTCCGACAGATAAAGAAGTCCTTCAACTCGACGAAGTGTCATCTGGTTCTTAAGGGCTAAGCAAAACTTGCCACAAGTTATTAATGTTTAAGTTACGAATTCATAAATATATCATTAATTAACGCATTAGAACCACAAGGTATCTTTATAACGGTGACCAAAATTATTCACGTGAACTGCATGGTCGACGCAGTTAGAACTTGACTCCTCGTTTGACCAAGATCTGCAATCCTTTTGTATTGTCGTCAACATATCCTTTTTACTCTGCAATAGTTCCACAAGTTAATAAGATTGGGCGAGCAATTAGCTGGTTCTTCAGCGCTAAGATAGACTGGCCACAAGTTGAGTGACGTGTAGTCCGTCACGAACTCATCAATCTAATCATAGATTAATGCATTAGGACAACCGTGACAAGGCTAAGATTGTTTACAAGAATTCGTTTTCTTCCTCGGCCGAGATCGACAATATCCATGCTGCGATAGAGATTGTCCTTTTCACCCCGAAAGATTTATTCAAGACTCGACAAATGGTTAGTTTGGTCTCTTAGGGCTAGGATGGACAGTGATTTTGTACATTGACGTCACAAATTAAATACTAAAAGCAAACTCTTAAGTTCAAAACTAACAGCGATTTTAGATCAAACGCTAACTTTACAATTCCAATTTCAAGCCAAGCAAACGTTATTCGTGTCACAAAAGACAAAAATATTGCACTAATATTTTCTGAAGGGAGTAATTTTAGCAGCAACTGCTCCTTGAACGAAATGAATTGAATTGACGTCATTTGGCATTATCAGACAGGGGTTAGGGTTTAGGGTTTTAGGGTTAGAGTTAGGGTTAGGGTTTTAGGGTTTAGGGTAATAGGGGTAATAGATGTTTTGCTTTTCTTCAGAAGGCGGCATACAGAAACCTGAACAGACCACGAAGCTTATAAGGAAGCTTAAAACCGCGCGGTGAAATTTAAAAGTAAATTACCTCGAATCGATAGAAAACAGTTCTATGAAGCAGCACTAGCCAAATAGCAGCAACACAATAACTATATTTACTGGCAAAAACTGAAGAAGTAACTGCTCGCACTTTCCCTTTGTGTCATGCTAATCGAGGGAAAAGTTAAAAACCCAGTCTTCTCACCTTAAAGTAATTTCAATGCAGCGATGTCTAGTCTCTTCTATAGCCTAGTCACCGCAGTCTAGTCTCCGCATGCAATGCAATGGCTGCATCAGACATACTCACCTTTGAAGGTGAACATCACCTGGTACTAGTTGATTATCACTCCAAGCAATACACTGAGCTAACCAAACTAAAAGACCTCGCAAACCAGGAAACCATTGAAGCCCTAAAGGAGCATTTTTGTCGGCATGGCATTCCGGCAATTGATTGGTCACTGGTTGGGGTGTCAAGTAGAGAATTTGAGTACTTTGCTAAAGGCTACAAATGTGAACATCTCCTAGTGAGTCAAAAGCACTCCCTTGCAAATGGAGAGTTTGAAGCAACAGTAAAAACTGCAAAATCACTGTGGAGGAAAAGCAAAGACAAGAACAAAACACTACTAGAGTACAGAGCCACCCCAATTCCAGGGATCAACTTACCTCCATCTCAGCTTTCTATGAGATGCAGGTTAAGATTAACAGTAGCATGGCCTACCGGAGCCGAAAGCTTGCAATGTCAGAGATAGAAGGGAGAATGAAATATGGCAAAAAAAAAAAAAAGCAAAAGTGTCATTAAAGATGTGTACATTATTCATCGTGGTGTAAGATAGGATAGATGAATTTTCACTCGTTTGTCTCACGAAGGAGTCACTTTAAGATGTAGATCGCGACGTTTCGACTGCTATTACCATGTCCACCGATGCACCAAAGAGCTACCTAAATTCCTACCAGGTCATCATGTAAGAGTAAAAACCGAGCTGGGATCAAAGGAGTAGAAAGCAGCGACAGTATTGCATCAATATGCCTTTCCCAGGTCATATGTATTAAATATAGGGGGTCGAAGAATCAGACGAAATAAAGTGGCCCTGAGCACCGACTCCTCAAAGTCCCATTTAAAGGAACACACACGCAGTGTCCAGCACAGGACTACCACCCAGATCTTACAGCTGCTCAGGAAAGCCCAACTCAAGGTCTGCATGTACCACCTTCATCTGACATAACTGAGGCCAAGGACTCCACCTCGTACACAACTCGGAGTGGCAGACAAGTCATGAAACCAGTCAGACTAGACTTAAAATCAAGGTGCCATGGATCTGGACACTCGTTGGACATTGTTTAAATATCAACAGTTGCTGAACGTTGTTTAATTAGGTACCGTCGTTGATCCTTTTTGTTTTAATGTATTTCTATTTGTTTTCCTGTTATTGTTAACGAAAAGGGGGATGTTATGTATGGCAATACCGCTGGCCATGATACATGGTTGTTCAGTGTTGTTAACTAGTCACATTAAACCACGAAGTCTGAGTTTTGATCAAACATGGCGTTTGTGTCGTGAATATGTGACACATGATTAGACACCAGTGAACAACAAACACACCCGAACATAAATATATCTCGTAGCCTGCCCAACTTCAAGTTCTTTTTCTTCTCGGGTTTCCATACCGAGTTGTTGATCTATGACGTTTCATTTGCCTTTGTCATTCCACAACCGTCGTCTTGCTCGTTTTGCGCTCGTTATATACCATATGTAGAAGCCGACAAAGATGTCAAATACAGGACACGTTATGGGCGTGCAATCAGACGTCCCAAGAGACTGTAGAACATTTAAATTATATGCGAGTGGGTGTGGGCGTGAGTTTTGTTGCGTGTGTGTTTTTCTGTTGCTTGAAGAGTCGGATAACAAGTCTTGATGTAATACTACCGGATTAAATTGCTATGTCGAATTCTGCGAGTGTTCGTCGTTTTACTGGGCCCGTACACCATATAAGGGAGGAAACAAAAACGTATGCCCAGCGGATGTGCATACGTTTTTGTTAAACTCGGGTAGTGTTTACAAACATTACAAGACATTACAAAAGCCGTGAATTAATACGATGTTTCTTACTGCACCTTTCAATAACATGCGGACTCTAAAATTCAAAGCTCAACCGACAAATGCGTTTTTCGCTACCGTCGATCAAATGTTCGACGGCTCCTCCCAACTTCCGACTACTGCCGAACACTGCTTCGTTGTCTGAACTAGGGGTGGCGAATGGTAAAATCTGAGACTTGCCGAGACGCCGAGATCGTTGTTTAAAAATTCGAGACCGAGACTTAAACGATTTCGGAAAATCCAAGCCCGAGACCTTAATTATGCAAAACGCCAAGCCCGAGACGTGAGATTCGTGCGCTCTTGGTCGCTTGAAACTGGATCTCATTTAGGGAAGTGGTCGAAACTATTATACAATCAATAACTTGTAGTTTATTTGAACTACCAAAATAGCAGTCACAGATAAACGCTAACTTTTTAGTTATGCATTAACATTTCGACCTTTTTACGGTCTATCACGACCCGACTTTCAGCTGCTTTCGAGGTCACGTGCTGTCATCAACTTCCGGTCAGCTAGCTTCATACATCTCATAGCTTCTCATCGACGATCATCCGTTAGTCTCTCGAGCTTACTACACGATCTAACTTCAGCCGCTAAATATTGTTTGACCTTCCGTGCTGGTTGATATAACGCGTTATGGACGAGGAGAGGGTGGAGGACAAGAAATGGCGAAAACGCAAATGTAAGTAAATTGTTAACTTTGTAATTATTCATATAACTGCAGACAGTACTGTTTCGGCCTTCTGGGCCTCATCAGTGCAGTGCTGAAGACTGGGATGGAGGCTAAGCTTAAAAAGCCGCCCCAAATACTACACATGTGGTAGTATCTAAGCCATTACCAGAGTGCTCAAACTAGCGAGATAGTGAGCATGCGCAATTGCAACAGTAACGACTCATCCCAGTAGAGTGCTCAAACTGGACATGAAAGCAGAGCTTTGTATGCCAGCGAGCTATATCTAACTGCAGACAGTACTGTTTCGGCCTTCTGGGCCTCATCAGTGCAGTGCTGAAGACTGGGATGGAGGCTAAGCTTAAAAAGCCGCCCCAAATACTACACATGTGGTAGTATCTAAGCCATTACCAGAGTGCTCAAACTAGCGAGATAGTGAGCATGCGCAATTGCAACAGTAACGACTCATCCCAGTAGAGTGCTCAAACTGGACATGAAAGCAGAGCTTTGTATGCCAGCGAGCTATATCTATTATCTACTAATTATTCATATATGATTATTCATTATTATTCTCGTGTCTCCAGACATTGCCTATAAAAGATGCATCTTGAATAGCTCTTGCTATCCGCCCGTAAGCATCGATTTAAGGAGGTCTACATATGCATTTGCTTGTGTCTTTGTAAGGCTTTTACCCTAAAACTGTATTGGCTTGTATTTTAACCGCGCAATGAAAGACTAATGAAGCATCATAGTGACCGGCTGTCATGGCGTGAACAAATTCGCCGGCAAATTATTTTCTCGCACAGGCCACCTGTGTGAGTAACCTAGTAAAACGATAATTTCGACCGCGAAATGGATAAAAACCTAGGCTCGAAATTTTCGAGCCTAGACAGTCACTCGATACTGGGACAAGTTTGACCAGTTGGTGCAAGATTGGAGACCATACCAGCCCTGTGATGCAGCAAAAATGCACATTTACTCTCCAGTGGGGGGGCCACTCTCCAGATTCAGAGGACTGTTTGTTGTTTCACTATTCACTGGCATGGTTAAGTTTGATCAAGTTGTAAGTAAGCTAAGAGCCGAGGGCTCTATCAGTTATGTTGATGATGATTTTCATCTGGAAATTGATGAAGCTATTTACCATCAGTGTGTGATGGAATTGAGCCAAATTCCTAGGAAAGAACCCTCCACAGAAACGGCAGTCACAGACAAAAATAGTGCCAGTACTTCCGGAGGGCGATCACTGACTGAGGCTTCCACACAGATATCGCCAGCAAAATGTGGTATAAAAGTAAATTCTTCACGTGTCAAGTAGTTTAACATGCAAGGACGAGGAGTTCGACGCATGTTAACCCTTTGAACCCCAGTTACGCATATACGCGTAATTGATGGTCATTTTCTTTGTACCACTCGTGACGTCATCAATTTCAATGTCATTAGATATTCTTGATAGGCAGATAGTAGAACTAGGCTAGGCCTGTCCGTACAGTTGTCAGGTTTAGATATCGACGACATTCCGACGTCGCGAATCGAAAAACAACTTTATCAGGTTTGGTGCTAAAAGGGTGGTAAAATGGTCCACTATGCCTATGATTGATCAAGGTCCATTTCTAGGCTTCGCCCGTAATTAACATCCAACTTTCCACGGCAGCCAGAGAGAACATGCAACGCAAAAGGTAGCCAGACTAAAAGGGCGAGAAAAAACAAAGGAAAGGGGTAACAAACAATTTGCTCAATTTTGCACGTAATCCTCGAAAAATCTCTCCCTTTGGTAAAAAAAGCTATCTTAGCAAAACTTAAGCTTATTTAGCGTCGTGGCAGCCAAAAAACCTGACTAAACGGTAAAAAATGGTATTTTTGGCGAAAGTTTGGTACTCAAAGGGTTAACCCCTACTGAGCATTTTTTAAAGTTCCCTGACAGTTGGCAGGTACCCATTTATATTCCTGGGTAGACAAAGGCACTGTGAAAGGGGCGACCTGCACCGTTTACAAGGTTCTTTATAATTGGCCAAACGAAACAATAAAAAATTAACAATAGGTTAACAACACAAACAATAACCGAAAGTGAAGAATGATCATCGCAGTAAATTTTCCAATTTAAGCAATTGGAAAGAAGAAGCCTGAAAAAAAATCAGGGCTTCAACGGGATCCCGTTGAAGCCCTGCTTTTTTTTTTCAGGCTTCTTCTTTCCAATTGCTTAAATTGGAAAATTTACTGCGATGATCATTCTTCACTTTCATCTACAACCGCAGTTCATAGATATGAATTATTTCATATATACTTCACATCACAAACAATAACCCTAGCCCAAAGAAGCTCAAAGAACAAAAGAGGCGCAGATTAACAAGAACGAATCAAAATAGAGGTTCTAAAGAGGTGCAGGTCAACTGCTGTGAAAGTAAAGTGTTTAGCTTGCTCTAGAAGGCGACGCAGCGCACGACTCACGAATGTGAGATAACTTACCACAGAGGACGAGGAGAACAAAACGTTGGATTACCAAACACATGGTAAGAACACTACATAATGTAAATAAAGCAAAATTAAAGTAAGCATGCAGTTAGTCGTTTTCTTTTTCTGAGGTTATATCTACATTTGTATTTTCTACGACCTCTAGCAGTTCTCCAGTTGACGTAGTGCCCCTTTATTGCAAAGACCATTACAGTAAAATATTGTGTTTGTTTTGCGAAACGGTATTCTAGCATAGCTTAGAATACACCGTCTAAGACAGCCGGTATATTCCAGACTACAATCGCACGTCCTTAGGCTAACTACTTATAAAATCTAAATCGAGTTACTTGAATTCTTTGACTTAACCGACTAAAAATACAGTCCACCGACCATGTTTTCGTGCGATTTCGGCATCAAAGCGTGCGCATGGTTATTGTCAGCGGAAACCTGATCAAATGAGCATGCGCCCGGGCTGAGTGAATATAATAGGAGAAGCAGAAGTTCCGTGTTTGCTACCGTTTGCGTAAACGCTATGCAGCAACACTGACTTCTGCTCGCTCAACGCGATAACTTTTGCCGGAGAACCTCTGCTAAAAAGGCAAATCCGAGGCTCCGAGACCTTGCGAAAAAAAATTGAGACTCCGAGACCGAAAGAAACACATGAAAAACGAGACTTCGTGACTCGTAACAAAAGCTTCCGAGATTCCGAGATCGGATCAAGAATTTCCGAGATCCACGATTTTCTGGGTACCATTCGCCACCCCTTGAACTGTGCTCGACGATTTGATTACCTCGCGCTTGGCAGCAGTCGGAAGCTGGGAGGAGCCGCCGAACATTTGTTTGACGGTAGCGAAAAACGCATTTGTCGGTTAAGCTGTGAATTTTAGAGTCCGCATGTTATTGAAAGGCGCAGTAAGTCCCAATTCGTTTGTTTTGCCGGTATTAATATCATGTTGTTATTCTTGGATCGGAGCCTAAATAGAGTTATCCCGGGTTGGCGAGTTGACCTTAGCAAAGCGTTTACAAGGCAGGTAGGGTTACCCTGGCGCTAGGGTTACTCTAGTCTGACTGGGCAGAATAATACAAAGGTTTTTTTCTAAGCTGTTTGGAGCTCTGTTCCCAAGATTCTGGTCACAAGGGCTACTCTTTTTCTCTTACTAATTTCGACTCCTATTTTTTCAACTTTCCCTAGCCCCACTATCTACCCCTATGGGCCACCCTGCATAAATAAAGTTTTACCTACCTACCTACCTACCCTGGACCTCCGAGGACAGGTAAACGGTGAAACGTCCTAGCACATTTGTCACATTTGTCTCAGACGCCACTAAGTTCTGGGGGTAACTGTTCCTTGAAGACGTCGAACAACAAATATTGGTTCGACGTCATTACGGACTCTCGGCGCTCCCTCTTACGAATTCTCCACCCCAGAGCGCCCTCCACATATCGTGAGGAGCCTTGAAACAAGGAAGCGTTTCGTACCGGGATCCCAGTGGCCCTGGGGACAAGTAACCCTTCTCGGAAAAGCCAGAAGTTCGCTGATAACCTTCGAGTTCTCAGGCAAAGAAAAAGGAAGAAGTGTTACCAATGGCTTTGAAAAGGTATTTAAACAGACTGAAACCGTAATTCAGGTTTATAACCTTTCTTTCCTTTTGCTGATTGAGTTAGTTATGCGACTGCACTGCATTTTTTCTGACTTTTCCACCTAATTGCGAAATGACACTATAAGTTTTGTTGGTAATATCTGCTGTAGGCCTATTGGCAAACTTTCAAAGATCACGTTCAGACGTGCACTAGTCGATTCTCGTCGTTTCAAGAATCACCTAAAGCTAAACCTAAACCGTCAAACGCCACACTGCAACCTAGACGAAACTTGTAAACTTTTCCAACCTCTTCTGTGTACGTTTAAGGGCTTCTTTCGACAATACAGTAGTTTTACTTTATAAACACGGAAGGATGAAGATAATGACGCTTGTGCGGCCCTCTGGGTAAGTGGATACCGTGCCGTAAGCAATTTTTGTTCTTCGGTTCTCGTAAATTTTCGCGTACTAGAAATAATGACGAAATACGTGATTTCTGCATCCAGTAGCAATGAAGGAACCCTGATGAAAAAAAACTTTATTCAGTTCAGTTAAAGTACTAAAAAACAGAAGAAGTAAGATATACTGATATAGGAAGCGTCGTGTTAACTGGCCGAATTTTCCACATGATTTCCCTAATGTAAATACACTCTTCGTTTAAAATGACAGCAAATATGATCACTTAGCATACCTCAGAGGATCACGTCAGTAACGGAAGATTTTTGTTAAGCTGTAACTGGACAGATATTTTGCTTAAAGACGTAGCTGAGAACCCAAGTTTGACACCGGTGAACAACAAATACATCCGAACATAAATACCTCTCGTCGCCTGCCCAAATTCAAGTTCTTTTTCTTCTCAGGTTTCCATGCCGAGTTGTTGATCTATGACGTTTTCATTTGCCTTTGCCATGCCATCGGATGCGCATACGTTTTTGTTAAACTCGGGTAGTGTTTACAAACATTACAAAACATTACCAAAACAAAAATCGAAGAACAAATTCAATCTTCCCACAATTTTCGACTTTTATACACCGTAATAGAAATTTTCTTTCCCGATCAAAGTATTGACAAACAAGCAATCGTCGTGCTTCGTATTTAAACGCACAAATTGGACAGTGCCCCGGCTGCCCGCTGACTGGGCAGAATTATCCAAAGGTTTTTTCTAAGCTGTTTGGAGCTCTGTCCCAAGATTCTGGTCACAAGGGCTACTCTCTTTCTCTCCTACTACTTTCGACGCCTATTTTCTCTCCTTTCCCTAACCCCACTAACTACCCCTGGACCTCCGAGGACGGACAAACAGTGAAATGTCCTAGCACGTTTGTCTTGGAAGCCACTAAGTTCTGAAGGTAGCTCGAGCAAGAACTGTTCCTTGAAAACCTCGAACGACAAATACTGATTCTTTGTCATTACGGACTCATGGTACTTCCTTGTACGAATTCTCCTCCCCAGAGCCTCTTCCACACATCCTAAGGGGCCTTGAAACGAGGAAACTTTTCGTACCGGGATCCCAGTGGCCCTTAGGGCGAGTAACCCTTCTCGGAAAAGCCAGAAGTTCGCTGATAACTTCCGAGTTCTCAGGCAAAGAAAAAGGAAGAAGTAGTTACCAATGGCTTTGAAAAGGTATTTTAAACAGACTGAAACCGTAATTCAGGTTTATAACCTTTCTTTCCTTTTGCTGATTGAGATAGTTATGCGACTGCACTGCAATTTTTCTGACTTTTCTACCTAATTGCGAAATGACACTTTAAGTTCTGTTGGTAATATCTGCTGTAAGCCTGTTGGCAAACTTTCAAAGATCACGTTCAGACGTGCACTATTCGATTCTCGTCGTTTTAAAAAAACACAGACAGACCTTAAACCGTCAAACGCCACACGCCAACCTGGACAAAACTTGTAAACTTTTCCAACCTCTTTTCAGTGTACGTTTAAGGGCTACTTTCGACAATACAGTAGTTTTACTTTATAAACACGACAGGATCTAAGATAATCTCGCTTGTGCGGCCCTCTGGGTAAGTGGATACCGTGTCGTAAGCGTAACCGTACGTACTACAAATAATGACGAAGTTCGTGATTTCTGCATCCACTAGCAATGAATGAACCCTGACGAAAAAAACTTTATTCAGTTCAATTAAAGTAATAAGCGTCGTGTTAACTGGCCGAACTTTCCACATGATTTCCCTCGTGTAAATACACTCTTCGTTCAAAATGGCAGCCAATATTATCGCATACCTCAGAGGATCGCGTCAGTAACTGAAGTACGTTTTTTGTTAAGCTGTAACACTTTTGCGATACCTGGACAGATATTTTGCTGAAGGACGTAGCTGAGGAACGCAAGTTTGAAGCACTGCTTGTCATGTGAGAATTGCACGATGTACTACATATGCTTACATTTTTGGACTTTTACAACCGGCATCAAATAATTCTGAAATGGACAGAAATCAGGGCCGGTTCAGTTTGTGGCTAAAATGGTGTGGATAATCCTTAACCGAGAAACAACAATGCAATGACTGTTTATTTTTCAGCGAAATCAAATGTTTTGTAGCCGAACGATATAGACTAGAGATAACCGATTCACGTAACTTGTCGCCAAGGTTTATCAGCACAGAGTAGATAAGCGCAATCGCAAATGTAGGTTCTTCTGTAGCTTAGAACAGTGTGGCGAAAAAAGTGTACTTTCACAAATTAGCTTTTCCTTAAACACCGGTAAAAAGTGAAAATGTTTTACCCAAGATTGTTTGCAAATTCAAATACAGTTATAATTTATAAGCAGTGAATAGATATCTCTGGCGGAAACTGGAACTGTACTTGTGTCACGCAACATGCCACTCAATTTACAGAGCCTTGAATCAACCCCAAACGTTTTTGACTTACTGCAAGAGATTGACCCCATTAATTAAGTACTGTTATCTCATAGTCTTGAATCTCTATTGATTTTCTCCTCAGATATAGTATTTTGCACACGATATGATGTCAGGGAGAAAAGGCCATGCAAGAGACAAAAGGTACGGGGCATCACCAATAGCTCACACTCCCAGAAGTGATATCTTCTGGGAGATGACGAAAAGCAATGGAACTAGATACATCGCAACTTACAACACTAATTGGGGAGAGAAGGTTGTAATTTCCGAACCGGTCAATCCGTGGCAAGTGCTGGGTTTCTTCTCATCCGACGTGTCTTATGGGGCTATCAAGGCAGCTTTCAAAACGAAAATAACCCAATCCGGTCGCCAGAATCGTGCAATGGTATCTATAGCCTGCCATATCTTAACATCATCCGGTCACAGGTACACGCGAAAACCCGGCACGGACGAGTATATCGTTAGAAAGCATGACCACTTTATACTTGCAGCATGTGGCCACACAGTACAGCTTGAATTTGAGATCTCCACGAAGGCAAATCTGGTGGAACATAAAGACGAACACGGACGGACCTTGTTGTACACCGCAAGCAAGTCAGGCTTCTATGACACGTGCAAGATGCTCTTGCGAAAAGGTGCGACTGTCGATGAAGTGCAAAGAGACGGTAGCACACCTCTTCATGGTGCAGCATATTTTGGTCATGCACAGGTTGTTAGACTTCTACTGCAACACGGAGCCAGGACCAACCTACGAAACAACTGGGGAAATGCACCCCAGGACGAGAGCGCCACCTCTGAAATACGGAGACTCATCCAAACCGCGTCAGTCGACCAGATTTCCTCTCTTGCTGCAGATCTCAGGGAAAAGCAGCTGGTGTTGAGTGTGCGAGTTATTGAATAGCAGGGAGAGGTCATTGCGAGAGAGCTTATTCGTGATCCTCGAGCCCTTGACGCGAGCACGCGAATGGAGTGGACAACTATCCACAGGACCTGGGAACTAGCATGGCATGGCACGCGGTTTGCATATTTGGAGTCAATAATAAAGAAGGGCCTTCTCCCCGCTGGTACAGGTGGAATCAATCCTGGAGCAGGCCACTTTCGACTCGGTGAAGAGCATTTTGGCATCCCCAACTGGGCAGCAGCAATCTTCGTTTCCCCTAGCATTCTTTACGCATCACACTCCTGCTATTCGGATCGAGTCTCTTCCGAATTCCAGCAATGGTGCGTTCTCGTCAAGGTCTACTGTCGACCAGGTACTCTGAAATCATATGACCCCACCGTTAAACAGTACAAGCCGATGGAAGGCGAACCTGATGCACCAGAATGTCGTGTGCCTGTCACTGAAGCTGACAAAAATGTCATTTTGCGTGTCGAGTCCACACGCAACGTTGTCGTCCGATCCTTGATATTCGTACGTCTCAGCTTCCTTGAGAATCAAGACATGAACTTTGCCCAAGCATTGAGACTCCTGCGCTAGTAAGGCAACCTACCAGCTTTAAGGTATATAAAGAGAGACATTTGGACATCTCAGATATCTGTATATATCAAGCAGAGCCGCCCTAGTTTCTCCTAATTTGCTTTAACGTTTCACATTTATTGTCGTAGTTTTAAGCTGAAAAATATGCACAGTATTTTTGTATGTAAGCGAAACAAAATATTTCAGCTTTTGATTATGGATTAAATACAACCACACTGTGATGTATACACTGTAAAGAAAGAGAATTCCCTCTCGTTTAAACTTTTCTGCAGTCGTGTTAAGATTGATCGGTCAATTTTCGAGGGAAATAAACTTTCTCTATTTTGCAGTTAGACCGGCTTAAGCTCATATTTTTTGTCTTCTATTGTCATTAAACTTAGCTTTTACAGATAATACCGAAGTAAAAATAATGGAAGAAAATCATTCGCCAAAACACTGATTTTGGCATTGAACTCGAGGTATTATATATAACATTGTAGGCGTTGTAGATGCGACAAATAATCCTGATATACAAATAATCCTGATATTTCGCTCTTATTAACCGAGCTAAGTCGGTCTGTATGGGAGAATCTTGACCGAGGTCGTGAGTAGAGACCAAACGCAGTGAGGTCTGTACACACGACCGAGGTCAAGGTTCTCCCATAGAGACCGACTTAGCTCGGTTAATACAATGTTTATTATATGGCAAAGAAGAAAACTTTAATTCCTTTATTGTAACTGGTTTGCTAACATTTTGCTTGCAAACGGAGATGAGCTTAACTTAAACCTGCCGAAATTTGCTCGTCCTCTTTACTTTTTTTTTTTTCAGTTTTTTTTTTTTTTTTTTTTTTTTTCGTCATCACGCTTTTGGCACTTCCATAAATGATTGAGGAGAAAATAAAAGAAAACGGTGAACATTTTTGTATTTTAGTTTGCTACTTTTTCAACGCAAAATGAAAGCGATCTAGATGCCGGTCTAGATGGGGAAAACTACAATCCCAGACAAAAGGGTTGGGACACGAAGCAAGTTCTCCCCTCCCCCCACTTTCAGTGTTGATAATCAGGTGATTTTTACCTTTTTTGTTGGAGAAAACGCGATATTTCCCAACATTGATTAGGGGGGAAGGGGCATACGTGATACAGCTCAAGTGTCCCAACTACTTTTGGCCGGGATTGTAGACCGCGGTCAATATCGATTTCAGTCAATCAAATTCGTGAATTCGGTAGTTCCCAGTCCTTGTGAGACACAGCCATATAATGAACTGATATAATAAATGTAGACCCATCAATGACAAGTTTTATCCTTCAAACACGGGAACTATTTTTATTTCTATGTTCTAGGGCAAATGGTACTGAAATTTCCTTGGAACGTTTCCAAACGTTTATTCAACCGAAAATTCCGGGATTAAAATCAAATGGGTCAGAGATTTTCTTAAACTTGGATATACCCAACGAGGTTCTCCTCTTTCTCCGGGAATTCCGAAAAATGCTGCTCCGTTGCACTGGAAATCTCGGGAAATGTAAACCGTAATTTTTGGTCGAATAGAAAGCGCCCAGTAAGTGTCTTGCCCAAAAACACAGCGCAATGATTAAGGCCAGGGTTCGAACCCGGACCCTATGGCGCAAATTAAGGTACTTGTAAGTACCTTAAAAATTGCCAGCCAGAGAACGTGTGGCTGGTGGAGCTAAAGGTTCTTTTGTTTAACTCTCTGGACAGTTTTCAGAAACAAAAACAATGTTTGTAAACAAATATCTTCACCTTATTTCCCTCTGATGAATATTTGGGTGTTCTATTCATCAATGAACTCAGTCTATGATTAGTTTTGATTACAAATGTGATGTTGATCATTCCGGCACTATAACCAAAGTGAACGTAGCTATCAAGCAGGTAACCCGAAAACACTGACTCCCGGTCCGCGGACCCCCACTAAGGACCGGGTCCGCGGACTACCTATGGACCGGTCCACGGACTACCCCTACGGTCCCCCTCTACGGACCACCCCCCAAAATAGAATAAAAATAAGAAACAAATATTTCACTTACGGGTTGTCTAATAGATTACTCGTGTCGGCAAAATTTCGAACGTTAGTGTGCAAGTTCAGGCTCGGGCACAAGTTATATCATTACACATTGCCATTTCCTTTGCTGCGGCCATACAGTATATGAAAGACCAGGAAGCCTCCAAAAAGCCTCCGGGGAGCCTCTGGGAAGCTTCGAAATTTTGCTCTTTCCCCTCTGCCATTTTTTTCAGCCCATTCTCGAGCGGATTCGTGAACTCGTTCCAGGCTTCTTAATTTGCTCAGCGGAATTACCGATACGAACAAACCTAAACAGCCTAACAACACCTCCCATAGCCCGATTGAGCCACGAATGAAAGTTAATAACTCTCCTTCTTTTTGTCATCGGCATCCTCTTACCTTATGCTGAAAACAGCTTTGAGGCATTTTTTTTTTGAGGGGGGGGGGACGTGTTAATTATATTTTCACAGTGTAACACTCGAAATTTCGCCGATATGAGTAATCTATTAGGCAACACATTAATGAAATATTTATTTCTTATTTTAACACCATTTTGGGTGGTTTACGTAGAGGGGGTCCGTAGGGGTAGTCCGTGGACCGGTTCATGGGTAGTCCACGGACCCAGTCCATAGTGGGGGTCCGCGGATCGGGGGTCAGCGTTTTCGGGTTACCCCTATCAAACATTGAACTTGGAAATAAGATCGTCTGTAAACAGTGGCAATTTTAATGCCACAACGCTACGTCCTTAATCCTTAGGTCATGTGCCATTTATATACATCGAGGTAAAGAGGATAGCAGTGTTCACTGGCATTGTTAATTCAGCATTAGAAATAGCGCTAAATGCAACGGTAACAGAATAGCTAAGGAGATGTGACACCGTATAAAGCGTTCATGGAGCCATCCATTCATGAAGATTAATCAAAGGTGAACGTTTTGATTTTCAAAGAGAATCGTGGTTGTGGAAACATCCTTTGAAACCTCAAAACCAGTTTGCCCATTACTGGTGGGTTAGGTTTATTTGTTTTCAAATGACTCTGTCCAGAAAGCTAACGAAAGTTTCTAATTTTTGCAAAAAACTTTTCGAGCATCTTGGAAACATTGTGGACCGTGCAAATCTTCGCAAACATGGCCCGGTTCGTCGGAGTGCGAGATGGCGTGATTTTGTCACACAACTAGTACTTCGTTCACACCAGCATGTTTAACATGTTTAAACGTGGTTTAACGGTGCTCATACAGTGCACACCCACAACTTAACAAGTTGCAAACCTGTTTGATAAAAATATGTTAGCAAGCCGGTTAGCGTAATCGACAAATCAGGGAAACCTAAACCGGATTTAGTAAAACAAGTTTAGTTGGTGCGGAGGGGGTATAGGACAATTATTCTGTTCACGAACACGACTTTGAATCGCCTTGGCTTTGGAATGTTAACCGTGGTAACGACTACTGATCTAACTGGCTGTACTTTGATTACATTTGTTGATTGGTTCCAGTGGCGACAAATAGTTCAGTCTGTGTTCAATATTGTCTGCTGACTGTTAAACTTCGGTTCGGTTCATATAAAAAAGAATGTTGATTCAAATAATAGACAGGAGTTGGAAGTCGACTAATGAAGTCATTTAAGCCATGAAAGTGAAGGCGTCGAACGCACTCTCATAATCTTTGATTACTGCTAGTTCCACAGTTAGTGTAGCGAGATGAGGTCCAATCGTCCGCCATCTTTAAAAGCAACGCCGAGAAGGCCTTGGGAACGAGGTAGGAGAAAAACTTCCAGATCGCAAGTTATGTTAGAAACCCATTTTCAGAGTTTGCAGTCGATGTTTTTGTAGCCGAGAGGAAGATACTGGTTTAAAAAGGCAAGTATAACTGGTTTACTTCTGAATAGGACTAGAAAAATTCAGGGAACAGTACAGTAGGAATTTCTGGTTTGATTCAATCCGGTTTCGTTTCAATATGATCAGAACCATTTCAATCAATTCGCAATCAACCAAAGCGACATAGCACCGGAACTCACGCCCAGCGCAGAACGGCGAATAACGTAAAACGTTTGTAAGCTCATGGAGGGAGCGGTTATAGCGAAAGTTAGTGATTTTTTACGACATCAAATGGTGCAGACGTTACAAACTGAGTATTCGAACTGGTAATATTCCCGCAACGAGTATACGTATATAAACACAGGCAAAGAGGACCACAATATGCAAATTTTGAGCTAGTCCTGTCTCCGGTTACTGAGTTGTGTTGAATTGGCCCTTAACCTTGTAACCAAGCACCTGAACAAACAACACTCCTCTGAATGTCGCATGAAGTCGCATTAGAACTCGTCACGCGTTCATGATCAATGGAATATTTTATGGAGTGATAAGCACCTCAGAATAAAGAAAACGTTTCCTACTGACTTTCAGTGTTGTCAGAATCCCAAGATACAAGATTCAATGAGAGCAATTGACAATTGGCCTAATTATAACGACTATAAATAGGGTTTCACACATGTTCCAGCGCGACATTAGCTTGAATAATTATGTAGCAACGATGACGTAATCTCCATATTAAGTTTGCTTGTACTCAACTCATCAAAGTTTTTAAGTCTTTAAACTGCTGGCCCTTCTCCCGAATACAAATACGTATACCTTTATTGTTTTCTTCGACTCAAGCAAGCAAAGGCATGTACGCAACGTAGTGATTCACACAGTACTGACAGTATAAAGTAGGCTTAATTAGGTCTTCTGACAGACAGCTACGATGTACATAGGTCCACATATAGTGTTTAACAATTCGGCGATGTTCTAATGATTTCTAGAGGCTTCGTAGAGTAATGACGGTCCCCTTTCTCGGAGGATTTCTAACCTTTTTTTCTTTTCTTCCGAATGTTATGAGCCTGTCTTCGAAATATTATTTATTGGTAAGAACAGATAATAATCCATAGTAACATGCAATAGACCTTGCCACGGTTTTCGACGCCATCTTGACGGGTAGGCAAAGCGGTCAGAAATTACAGTGTTTGTATGGGAATCCGATGGCAAATAACTTTTTCCAGATTTAAATTTTACACGATTTGGGAATCACAACGTTAAAATACTAGGCAAAAGTTTGTATTCATTAAGTTTGAAGGATGTATCCCGGCTAGAAGAGGCTCAGTTATTTTTTCTAATTTTCCATACATTTGTCTGCAAAATTTGGCTGGGTAGACGGACGTCTAGACGCGATTCGCGGGAAAAAAATCACAGACAAGTATGGTTAATTTATTTGTGAGGTGTTACACTGTACGCGTGAAACAATGGCCGTCGATAAAACCAAGAACATGGAACATTCCGGAACATCCCGGAACATCGAATAATTATAATAATTATGCGAATTATACTACAGGCTGAGAAATTTCTGAAATGTGATTGGCTAAGACCAGTAGTATTTAAGCCAAATTTGAAATACTTACATGTAAAAATTACAGCCAGTTTCCATGGTAACTGAAAAATTATTGTTTCTAATTTTAAAACAATGGCGGATAGATTTCCCGATTGTGACGCGAAAGAACTACAACAATTTAAGGAAAATGCAGAAAATTCGAACACAAAGAAAAGCACTAAGACCTGGGTTACTGTTTGGACCACATGGGCTGAAGAAAAAGGATACAGTCCAGATATTGTAAGCCACGAAGCCAAGGAACTTGACGAGATGCTTCAGAAGTTTTTCACCGAGGTGAGAAAGAAGGATGGTTCAGACTACGAGCCAGACAGTTTGCGGGTAATGATAGCGTCCCTGGACCGTCATTTAAAGGAAGCAGGCAGCAGCATTTCCATTGCCAAGGACAGAGAGTTTGTCAACAGTCGCAAAGTACTCGAAGGGAAAGCTCGTTTCCTCCGTGAACAGGGCTACAGCAAACGTCCCCGTGCATCAAAAGCACTAACCACTGAAGATGAAGAGCTGTTGTGGTCCAAAGGGCTCCTTGGCAGCCAGTCTCCGAAGTCCCTAATAACCACAATGTGGTTTCTTTTGACGCAGCATTTCGGATTACGAGGCTGTCAGGAACACCATGACATGTATGTCGAAGATTTTTCATTCACCAAAGACGACAATGGCGTCGAGTACATCACGTACGAAGAAAATCCCACAAAAACGCGTCAGGGCGGCCTTCGCAAAAAAAGAAGAGTGGTTCAGCCGAAAATGTTTGCAACTGGTGGGCCAAGATGTCCAGTCAAGCTTCTAAAGACGTTCCTGTCACACAGACCCGAGGAAATGAAAAACAGTGGGCCATTTTACCTCGCGGTGATTGAGCGCCCTAAGTCTCAAGTGTGGTATAAGCGACAGAGAATGGGGATCCACAGCATTAATTCCTTCATGAAATCTATGGCTCTTCAGGGCGAGATTGAAGGTAAACGGCTCACAAACCACAGTGCACGCAAAACGCTGGTGAAGAAACTCAAAGCTGCCAACCAACCTCGCTCCGCAATTATTGGCGTCACTGACCATACAAACGAGCGCTCTTTAGCCGACTACGAGGAAGGCGATGAGAATGAACAACGGCTGATTTCCTCAATCATAAGCTCTGACGGTCAGGCAAGCACATCCAACCAACGCCGTCCTCTTCAGAATGTTGGCCTTTCCTCTGATGTGGAAAACACGCTGATGATGAATGAAGAGCGGTTGACTACAATCAACAATTTCCACAGCTGTCAAGTGACCATCAACTACCAGCTTAGCCAGAAGTTTCCCGAGCCGAGGTGCACCACAGGCAGAATCGATTGCAGATGATTGTTAAACTTTGATTGATGAGCCCATTAAAAACTTTCACTCTTTAGAACTGAGATTTACAGACATTCGAGTACAGTTTCATCACAGTTGTGTGATGTGTGACCATATGTGATGTTTAAGCGATCACATGTTTAATCACATGTCATTGTAAAGCCATTCAACTGCGCGTGACTAAATAAAAATATGTGTGTTATATGAAATGCAAAATTTCTTTGCCTTGTAGTATAAACAAAAAATAGCACGGTTTCTTCGGGGTATTTGGGACAAATACCGGCTCGTGATATTTCAAAACTCCCCAAATATCACTCGCCGCGGCGGCTCGTGATATTTTGGGGAATTTTGAAATATCACTCGCGGTATTTATCCCAAATACCCCTAGAAACCGTGCTATTTCCTATACAAATATGTAAAATTAAACAAAAATAAACTGGTGTCAGCTCGGAAAATAAAAACAAAACAAAAAAATAAGGAAAAAAAGAAAGAAAAATGAAAGTGACTGCAATGAGTGAAAGCTAGCAACTAAGAAGAGTAGTCCATTCCTTCCAGTCGTTCGCCGTCAGTTTAATCACGTGACTGTCCCGTATTCCCAGATTTCGTTCTTCACAGAAAACCAAGGTGGTGGCGTTCGAACTTCTCAATCAGACCTAAAAGTATGGGTACACGAGTGTGATGTCTTTATTCAATTCATTTCGTCAATACAAAGATATGCGTAGAATAAAATGAAGAAATTGTGGTCTTATAGGAAATAGATAGAGAAGACACCTCTTCAATTCAAAATACGCTGGGTTTCAAAAGAAGCACACCATTGAGTTGTAACATTGTAAACAGATATAAATTTACCCCCTCTTATGCCTGATGGGGATAAAAACTTTGGTGGCCCTTTAGTTTTCGATTTTAGAAAATGATGAGTCACATGAAAACAATCTGTTGTCTCAAGAAATATTTGTTAGAAGTGTTGGCGATCTTAAATTGGATTTTAAGTGTCGCCAACAGTTCAAATGCATTTCCTGGAAAATATTTTGTCCAGTACAAGTTAATACTTACTTAATCAAAAATACTTCTATCTATTCATCGCTAGTTCAACTTCACGTGCAGATCGTTATCTGACATTCGATCGATCAAACTTAGTTTTCTATCGAGCCACTCGAACACCACCGAAGTAGACCAGACATACGAAGTACGCGCGTGAACGCGCTGCTCTAATCATTGATTGCTACCAGTTAATAATAACTTGCTTGTTACTCGGGCTTCCGGAAAAGCCGAGTCTACACTTGTTGGGTCATAGTGTCAGGCGTTCCTAGCGCAGCGGCGCGAAAACTTGGGATGATAAATAGCAACATGAAGACGGAACAGTAACAAAACTACGGCTACTGACTTAACAAGCAACTCTATGATGCTTAGATGAACACCTCAGATGTTGAAGAAATCAGAGATCAAAAAAGGAGACGCAATGAATTACCTAACATTCATCGTCCGAATCGTCCATGTTTGTGTTGAAAAACAGAGTTGCTATAAAAAAGGGACGTGACGCAATTGGCGGGAAAAGAGAGGAGCCTGCACTCATTGTAGTCAGTTGAATGAATACCCAACGCTCCCTACCCCTCCCCTAGCGACTTCCCTATCCCCAATATATCTTTTCATATTTCGAGCTGATACCAGTATATTTTTGTTTATTTTAGTTTTGAAAATTTAATTTTACATATTTTTCTCATAATTATCATAATTATTCAATGTTCCGGAATGCTCCGGAATGTTCCATGTTCCTGGTTTAATCGACGGCCGTGAAACAATTGTGTAGCGGAGAATCGTTGTTCTTCATCAAGTTTTGGAATTTTGCATCATTTTGCAAGTCTTCCGCTGCACCGAAAACCCCAAAACAAGCTTGTATTTCGCTTCTCAAATCGGCAGAAGCACGTCCCTTAATTTGTTGACAAAACAATGGAAGGAATCCCAACTGCTCTTCCATCTTTCATGATACTTTTGGGTGGCGAAACAATTAGAGCGACAACATTCGCATTTGTATCATTTTTGCCGTTGCGTGGAGTTGATGTATCAGATTACGAGTCATATTACGACATATTACGACTCATCATGTGTCGAAAAGACATGAAACAGGTCGAAATAGGTCGAAATAAGTAATGTGATATCATCATGTCATGTAATTCTTATCTCGAAATAAGATTGTTGTCATATGGCGCGCCATCTGCAGATGTCAAGGTGATGACACTTAAATCGCCTTTCAACCAACAGAAATTTTCCGTTTCTGGAGAAATGGGCAATTCACTTTTTTCCAAAGATGTCTATAGCCCCTCTAATTTTTCTTGGTCCCCTCAGGGCTCGAAATTGCGACTCACTGGTCGCCAATGCGACCAAAAATTGAGCACTGGCGACTAAATTTTCAGTACTGGTCGCCAGCTGGCGACTCGCGTTTTGTCCGATAACTAAAGAAAACCACGACACAACTTTTGTTTTTAAATCTTTATATTAGGAAATCAATCGGATATGGTAGCTAACATACAACTCACCTTTCCGTCCCCGGTAAAATACTGTCTGAATATTACAAGACAATCGAAAAAATTGAATGTATTTCCACACGTCGATACTGCGTTCACGGCGCGCCATGTTGTTTCAGCGGGTTCTTCCGAAGCTGGGATCGCAGGCGCACTTCAACACCATGTGCTTTTCATTAGCCGCGAAAATGACGGCCGATACCAATCAGTTGAAGGAATTACGAGAGTTTTTACGTGCGGGGAATGAAGATTTAGTCAAAAGGTTAATCCAAACTTTGAATCCTTCATCATTTGTTGATGTAGGGAAGGTGGATTTCACCAAACTGTCGACAGCGAAAGGCGTCGAGGAAAGCAAGTCGAAAATAAAGAACGGCATTTCGAAGAAGTAGCAAAGGGAAAATACGCAAGGACTCGTGTTTGTCTCACAATGAAAACCACGGACTTAAGGGCCCATTAACCGATCTTTTCGAGCCGTTGCTAGGGAAAATTTATTCTCATATAACCTCGTCATTTTTAGTTACTTCAAAGTTATTTCATGTGTTTTAACTTTTTCATGATCAGTAACACTAATGATGACGTCATCAGGCCACGCCCATGGTCATGTGACTAATACAGAAAAAATGCAAAGGCTTCCAGGCAAATTACTTTCTCGGGATTTTTTTCATTGATTTAACATTTTAATTTAAATCCTCATTACGCTATGCATCGATTTTGTTTCATTTCTGAAAGGTCAGATTTTGAAAGCATTTCAAAATATTGAAAAATTTGTAATTTTCTGAAAAAAGCATGATTTCGAAAAAGAAATGCATAGCTATGTTGCCAACGTTGGCTTTAATCGAAATTCGTCGAAAAAGACTGGATTTAATGAAAAACCGCGTTTCCTTTAGCATTTAAAGAAACCGGAAGTGCGCCCAATACATATTGGAAGTTACCCTATCAGCGCGTGCGCAATTTACATTACCAGCGCACTTCGGTAAGATCAAAGAAAGCCACACGGAGTTAGTTTTCCTCTTTCTATTGCTCTTGTTTTTCTGTCTTTCTCTTATTTTGTCTTTGCTTGTACTTTTTTTACTTTGCCTTTTGCGAAGCACAAAGAAAAACATCTAAAATGTGAGCGAATTTGCAAGTTTTAGAGTTGTTTTTATTTTCCGTGCTCAGGCTGACGTAAGTGACCGGAAGTGAAATTTCACCTCCTTAGCAACGCGCGCATGAATCGGTTAATGGGCCCTTAAAACGTCTTATGCTTCTCTTCATTTAAAATGACTATGGAGACAACCATCACCTTCGGACCAGAGACATATCACCTGAGAACAACGGTAGCTTTATAACTAAGCGTTACTCGTGTTGTTTCTAATTGTTTTCGCTCTTCAATTGTGACTTTTCTTGCATGCAAAGTAACGTAGAAAATCGTGTTCTTGTGTAAGTTATATATAAAATAAGTTGGCGACCAAATTTTACGATCTGGCGACCAAAGTTTTTCCGTTAGTCGCCAGCTGGCTACCGAACGAAAATGTTAATTTCGAGCCCTGGCCCCACCCGATTCTATACGCGCGTTCAACATCAAATAAAAATACGAGAAAATAGAGGGCTGTGAACAGTCCAATTTCGTAAGGTGATCGTCGCTCACAGCTTGAGCAACGGTCGCCTATGCCATGTAAGCTCCATTTGTTCGCCATCATTTTAATCTCGTGACGGTCCCTTATTTTCCGTGTGGCTGAAGAGGTCAATTGGCACCACATTTGTTGTTATTGTTTTCTTAGAGAACGAAAAATGTCAGACTAAACAGTCTACGTAAGTTTCTGATTTCTTTTCTAGTCTTAATTCAATTCATTACGTCAACGATATCCGTACACGCGATTTCTCATGGTTTTACACGGCATGTAGTTTCTTGTCTAAAATAGTTCGGATTACGCAAGCACTGATGATTTATCGATTTTCTATGCACCATAAATTTACGTGTATCGCTACAGATCCCTACCCCAAAAAAGTATTTGTTCCTGTGCAATATCTGTACGATCATTATAATGAATAACCTTTGTCTTTAGATGGGATGTTTGTTCTCAAAGAAAAAGCGTGATTACCATGCATCAGGAAGAGGATACACAAAAAGAGTTGAAGTCTATTCGTCGTCATCTGGAAGCCACATGTATGGTTCTGGTAATGGCGATAGTCGCACGCTACATAGAAGCTATCCAACCAGTAGCTGGAGCTCAACACCATCGTCGCCATTACTAAAAGGATATTCCGTCGGTGGGAGCAAAATCAAAAGCTGTGCCGCTAATAGTCCAAATGCAGCGTCAAACGGACGGTATGGTGATCTTGATTCAAAGACGACACCGTCTAGAGGTTATGATGCAGCTGCTGTCGGGTTAAAACCAAATAAAGCTTCTGCAGCTCCTGTTTTCATATCTGCATCAGAGAAGGGCTGTACGATTTGCGGTGTCAAATCTGCGCTACCCAAAAGCCATGGTACTAATAACACATCGGCTTCCCTCAAAGTTTCTTCTAAAGGAAGCTATTCGACTGCTGGGTGGAATAGAGCACCCGCTACAAATTCTGTAGCTACGGTTGATGTCGACCGAGAATCAATTAAGGGCTTTTCTGCTGGTGGTGCAGGAAGAAGAAGAGGGAGAGGAAGAGGACGTGGAAGAGGAAGGGGCGTCAAACGCTATGCTACCGCCAATCGTAGACTGCCATCAACAACCGGTCGTAACCATGGCGGTTATCATGAAAGCGACGGTAGTAGACAGGTTGCAACTTACGGGGCTAAAGGAGGAGGTAGGGTTGTAATTTCTGTACCTTTAAACCCCTGGGAAGTGCTCGGTCTCCAATCATCTAGTGTGTCTCGGGAGGCTGTCAAAGCAGCTTTTAAGAGAAAGATAGCCCAACCAGTGCGCCAAAACCGTGCAATGGTATCTATTGGCTATCATATGCTCACATCCTCAGCGGGCAGGTACACGCGAGTGCAAGGCAAGGACGAATTTGTCGTCAGAAGGCGTGACCACTTCATGCTTGCAGCATGTGGCCACACAAAAGAGCTTACTCTTCGGATAGACAAAAAGAGGGATCTTGTTCAAGACAGGGACGAACACGGACGGACACTGTTGTACATAGCAAGCAAATCAGGTTTCTATGACACATGCAAGTTACTCCTAGAAAAAGGTGCTTCTGTAAATGAAGCGCAAAAAGATGGAAGCACGCCCCTACATGGTGCAGCATATTTCGGTCACGCGTTGGTTGTTGGACTTCTACTTCAACATGGAGCGAGAAGTGACATCAAAAACAGCTGGGGAAATTCTGCCCTGGACGAGAGCGCCACAGCTGCGATACGGAGTCTGATTCAAACCGCATCGGCTGACGACATTTCATCAGTTGCTGCATCGCTCAAAGAGAAGCAGCTTGTACTGAGCGTACGACACATTGAGTATCAAGGAGAGGTCATAGCGAAGGAGCTTACTCGAGATCCTCGCACCCTTGATGCAGACACACAAGCAGAGTGGAATCGTATTCACAACACCTGGGAAACAGCATGGCATGGAACTCGTTACAAATATTTAGAGTCCATAATACAGAAGGGCCTTCTGCCCGCTGGTTCAAGTGGAATTAAGCCGGCAGCGGGCCACTACAGTCTTGGCGAAGAGCATTTTGGCATTGCTAACTGGGCGGCTGCAATCTTCCTCTCGCCAAGCATTCTCTACGCGGCACACGTCTGCTACTCGGATCGAGTCTTTTCCGAATCCCAACAGTGGTGCGTTCTCGTCAAGGCTTATTGTAAACCTGGCAGCTATAAGTCATATGACCCCACTGTTTTCAGCTACAAGCCAATGGATGGCGAACCCGTCATGCCAGAATATCGCATACCCGTCCATGAAGCTGATAAGAATGTCATTTTGCGTGTCGAGTCCACACGCAGCGTTGTCGTGCGATCCCTGATGTTTGTGCGCCTCAGCTTTCTTGAGAATCAAGACATGAACTTTGACCAAGCAATGAGGCTCTTGCGCTAACAAAGAATTTTCGTATTTCAACTGATATTGTTAATAGCAGAGATCTACATCATGGTTAACATGGACTCCTCAGTTTGCTTGAAGATTTGTGCTAACTTTTGCCGCGTTTAAAACTAGTCTAAGGGTATCGTGCTTTTTTGTAACCTGATATTGTTCAGAAATAGTTTAGAATATGAATTCTCCCGAATCCGATGTCCGTGACACTTGATTTCTGAAATAATTTGTAAACACGATCAAGGCATCGTTACAAAAATTGCTGTAATTTAAACTGAGGAATGAGGACGACATGCAAAGGGCCAGGGGTAAACAATCTCAGGTTTAGCTTTGCGTGAGGTTTGCTGATAAATTGGGGTGCTTGTTTGACTTAGAATGTCCACCATGCCAGCGTCCAATCCTAAGTTTACAGAACTGAAGCATGACCAAGCATGAATACTGTTGCGTGGTCTTGTTACAGTATTTTTTCCGTGACTTCTTGGTTACATCACCTTTTTCAAAGCGTCAATTTTACAAGTCTATCAGAAACACCAACTTCACCACAAAGTAATAGTCTAGGGTAGAGGAGAGGGTGGTTACACATCCTTGTTCGTAACTGAAGCCCCCTACTGAATTAGATGTACATGTATAAGGCATGCCCTGTTACACGCCAATCAGCATTTAAGACTTTCCCTGATTGGCTATCAGCTCCCTCACTAACGGATATTAGTATCACCCAACTAGTGGACTAATGCAAATCCTGCATTTCGATTGGTTACGCTACTAGGGGACTATTAGTAATAGTCATCGAGTAGCGAAATTGGCGTCATCGAGCGTGACGCTTTCTTTCGTTTTATTCCCAAAATAAATATTTCTTCAACTTGCATTTGCTAACTTTATTATTACCTTTTCTGTCCGACTAGTTGGGTAATACTAAAACAATTAGACCCTTCGCCCTCAAGAGCCACGGGTCAATAGCCCATTCGGCTTCGCCTCATGGGCTATTGACCCGTAGCCCGCAAGTGCTACGGGTCTAATTGTTAAATAGCACTGCCTTGTTATAAGCCTTCCCAAACTTGCAGAATTATCCCGGGTAGCACTTTATGTTGACAACAGGAATGTAGTTTACTAACGTATGTTTAATGTACAAATTCACATCATTTCACATGGCAAATAAATACATTTCCAGAGCATACAATAATTTAAATTCCTGGTCTGGGTTATTCGAAAGGTGGATAACGCTATCCACCGGATAAATCACTATCCAGCGGATAGCATGGTTTGCTTTGTTGACACTTATCCACTGGATAGCGATTTATCCGGTGGATAGCATTATCCAACTTTCGAACAACTGGGGCCTGGTACATATTTACAGCACGTTAGAAAATTACACATGGTGTGACTCCAGAAATTTTTAGAGTTATCCATTCCAACGCCTGCCAAAGAGTTTGATAGCAGGGGGGCACTAAGAAGTTTAATTTTCAAATCCAAATTACCACGGAATCTACAATCAACAATAAGCAGGCTTGGATCTGCCCACCGCATTCACCTTCAAGTGTTACTTTCTTGTGGGCGTCAGTTATCAAATATAATTAAACAGTTTAAAGTCTTCCACGCTTATCTTTATGCGCTACCCTTTTCTCTCAAACGCCTCCGTTTCTCTTTATCTGTCCAGCCTTCCGGAGGGGAGTAGAGCTTTTACAGAAAATTATCTTGATGTTTTAATGAGGATGAACTTCTTAGCACCTTTGTTCTTGAAGGCAGCTTAACCAAGTCACAAAAATACCCATTGACGAATTGTAAGGGAACTTTTTTGTTTGACTGCGAGTGTTGTCTGAAGTGCAAGTTTCTCAGTTAGTGGGTACAATTTGTTGCAAGATGGGAAAAGGTCAAAAATAGTCAGCAGTTAAATACATATAGAACAAGTATTTCATTTTAAATTGCTCAACTGATCAACGGCACTTTCATGACACCTGAACCTTTGTTGAAATTTAGACCGATAGATCAAAGGCGAGCGTTTTGATTTTCACAGAGGATCGCGACTGGGGAAATATCCTTCGAAACCTCTTGAAAATCAAAACCAGTTTGCCCATTACTTGTGGGTCGGGTTTATATGTTTTCATATGACCCTGTCCAGAAAGTTAGCAAACGTGTCCAATTCATCCCCGGACGCGCTGGAGAAAAGACTGCTGAGTTTGTGGATTTCCACCGCTCCGCTTTCGTACACCAAGACCTGTAGATTTGAACACAAGGAATTACGTGTGAGTAGTGGCTTATTCATTCGGCAGGCAAAGTAAAAAGCAATGGAATTGTTTTCTTTCTTTGTTTTGTTTTCATCTCCTTCATTTGTTTTTTGGGGGAGATGGGGCAATGGAGGAATGCACTGAAAAATAGAGATAAAGAATCACTCAGGAAATTAGAAAAACTCCTACAGTCGCCAATAGGTCGTGTTTCCAAAGCATTTTTCGCTCTACAAGACCATTGCCATAATGTTTCTCCACCAAAGTATTTTGAAAGGAAATTATTATCAGAGTTAAGAGGGACAAATGCAATCGTCTTAGAAGCACTAAAACAAGTGCTATTCCTTATTAACTACTCATAATGTATTTCTTTATTTTGAGTTGGATATATAAGCAAAACTGCTTGATATCCTATGTATTGATAAGTCAACAAACTGAAAAACAGAAACAACAACAACAACAAACAGACAAACAATCAAGTAAACAAGCTACGTGATCGTTAAACCATACCAGCTCAGGGTGTCTTCCGGGAATTCCAATTCCTGAAGCTGTGTAATCATTAGACAGTTCAAAACACCCAACTCTGCAACAGATTGTGGAAGTAATAGAGCTGTGAACAGATTATCAAGCGATGCAACAAAATTTTCTCGACTGCCACTCGAAATTGCAGCATTTATTTAATTACATTTAGCCCTCAAACCCACAATTGAAATAGAGATGGTGACCAACTACAATTGAATTTAATACATTTCCTACAATGATTAACTAAAAGTAGACAATTTAGGGCAATTCCTCTGAAATAAAAGTGACCATAAATTTTTGTTCAAACTTTGTCCACTGAATGTTTGTCCTATGATAACTTCAATTTTGAAATAAAAAAGGGGGGTGCCCATGCTCATTAAGGAGCAGTGAGGCATTGAAAATGTCCCATTTTGGCATTATTTAATGCTTATTATAAGAACGCATTCTCAGTAATTGTAAAGTCTTTGTGAGCCCAGACTCATAAGAACAAGCATTAAACTACAGTCAATACATTGTGTCGGACACAAATACACATTTTAAGTTTGATTCAGACAGAAAGCTAAATCCTTGATTACAAATTTGAACCAAATTTCTTGACGTGGTTACCGACTGCAAAATAGAAAAGACCACAGTGTATTTGCTATTTTTCTTATTTATTCAATTTTCAGCAATAGAAATTAGATCAGTCTTTTCTCACGCAAAGCTTATGATTAGTTGATTACAATGACTGGAAAAAAATTGGGGTGCTCATGCTCGTTAGTGAGCTATAGCCATTTTTTAACTGACAGAGCTCAATATCAAGGCAAATCGGTCATGTTTTCAATATGCGCGTGCACGAGCGCGCGCTAATGACGCCATAAATTATGCGCAGTAAGGATGCCCGATGCAAATGTGAGGAATGACCTTAAGGGCCCATTAACCGATTTATGCGCGCGCTCGCGCGCGTTGCTAAGGAGATGAAATTTCACTTCCGATTACTTACGTCAGCCTGAGCGAAGAAAATAAAAATAACTCAATAACTTCCAAATTCGTTCACATGTTAGATGTTTTTCTTTGTGTTTCACAAAATGCAAAGTAAAAAAAGTACAAGCGAAGACAAAATAGAGAAAGACAGAAAAACAAGAGCAATAGAAAGAGAAAAACTAACTCCGTGTGGCTTTGTTTGATCTTACCGAAGTGTGCTGGTAGTGTCAATTGCGCACGCGCTGATAGGGTAACTTCCAATATAAATCGGGCGCACATCCGGTTTCTTTAAATGCTAAAGGAAACGCGGTTTTTCCTTAAATCCGGCCTTTTTTGACGGATTTCGATTAAAGCCAACGTTGGAAACATAGCTATGCATTCCTTTTTCGAAATCATGCTTTTTTCAGAAAATTACGAAATTTTTAATATTTTGAAATTCTCTCAAAATCTTAATTTTTAGAAATGAAACAAAATCTATGCATAGCGTATTGAGGATTTAAATTAAAAAATTAAATCAATGAAAAAAATTCCGATAAAGTAATTTGCCTGGAAGCCTTTGCGTTTTTCCAGTATTAGTCACATGACCATGGGCGTGGCCTGATGACGTCATCACTAGTGTTGCTGATCATGAAAAAGTTAAAACTCATGAAAATGACTCTGAACTAACTAAAAATGACGAGGTTATATGAGAATAAATTTTCCCTAGCAACGGCTCGAAAAGATCGGTTAATGGGCCCTTGAGGGCCCATTAACTGATTTATGCGCGCGCTCGCGCGCGGTGCTAAGGAGGTGAAATTTCACTTCCGGTTACTTACGTCAGTGTGAGCGCGGAAAATAAAAACAACTCAATAACTTCCAAATTCGCTTACGTTTTAGATGTTTTTCTTTGTGTTTCACAAAATCCAAAGTAAAAAAAGTACAAGCAGAGACAAAATAAGAAAAAGACAGAAAAACAAGAGCAATAGAGAAAGAAAAACTAACTCCGTGTGGCTTTGTTTGATCTTACCGAAGTGCGCTGGTTGTGTAAACTGCGCACGCGCTGATAGGGTAACTTCCAATATAAATCGGGCGCACTTCCGGTTTCTTTAAATGCTAAAGGAAACGCGGTTTTTCATTAAATCCAGCCTTTTTCGATGGATTTCGATCAAAGCCAACGTTGGCAAGATAGCTATGCATTCCTTTTTCAAAATCAAGCTTTTTTCAGAAAATTACGAATTTTTTAATATTTTGAAATTCTCTCAAAATCTGACCTTTTAGAAATGAAACAAAATCTATGCATAGCGTAATGAGGATTTAAATTAAAATATTAAATCAATGAAAAAAATCCCGATAAAGTAATTTGCCTGGGAGCCTTTGCGTTTTTTCAGTATTAGTCACATGACCATGGGCGTGGCCTGATGACGTCATCACTAGTGTTACTAACCATGAAAAAGTTAAAACACATGAAATAACTCTGAAGTAACTAAACATGATGAGGCTATATGAGATTAAATTTTCCTTAGCAACGGCTCGAAAAGATCGGTTAATGGGCCCTTAACCGTCAACTCCAGAAATGAAAAATTAGAGCTACGTGGGTTATCCACCGAATGGATATTCCATCGAACGTAATTTCAAAGAGGCTCGTTAAGAGATTATAGAACTTAGTAGCCTTCAGTTCATGTGTAAGTATTTCCTGCGACTGTCTAGAGCACATACCGTCCATGTTTAAACGTTTCAACAGCAACGGGACCTTGATCGCTCTTGAGCAGATCCCTGTCATTAGAATCAAGGTAGTTAGAAAATAACATGACACGAAATCATGACAATTTCTTTTTTTCTTCTTCTTCTGATTAAGCACGAAGCTGAAATTCCTGGCTCACTTAGTTCATGGGATGCGCAAAGGATCAATGAATAGGAAATAACTTTGGCAAGAATGTTAGTGAGGAAGTGATTTTCAAGGAAACGTTCATTTTATGATGCTTCACTATCAACCTTACCAGACATACAAATTGGAATTTGAATCCAACACATAAAACACACTGGGCTTGCTTCGAGACCAGTGTACTGATAAGATCTCACTGCCGTCCGTGGATGCAGACCAGCTGAGCAGCGGTGTTTCTAAAGAAAAAAAAACAGAAAGTGGTTAGATTAAAACCTGTGAACGGTAAACGAATACAATTCTTCACAAAGTACAGGTCCCGTTTTCGATTTGAATTTCACGCTAAACGAAAAAAAAAGGATCGATCACGACATTCGGAAGCCAACTTAATCCTACTACCTTATACATGTGGCTTCGGTTCAAGACTCTTTGCTATTTGTTCCTCCTGGAATTGTTCTCTGTTAAGTTACTTCTACTAACATTTTGCTTTACAGCCGTGGTGTTTCTTCAGCTTCCAATCCAATATCACCAGTACTTCAAGAAGGTGCCCAATTCCCCATTCCCCTTCCCCTTCAAAACCAGCGAAAATGATTCCAAACCCAACACAAAATTAAGACAGGTCTTTGCGGCTTAGAAAACACATAATGCAGTTCTTAACAAGAAACATATTTCAACACAGTTTGTAATCAAAGAGATGTTACCCAGGGATTCCTAAGCCGCTAGTGTTTTTAGTTACCAACAAACAGAACGATCTGAAACTTTTTTCCATCTTCTTTAACTTCACATTGTATACATTTCACTGCACTTCCCTGCACTGTACTCCATTCCATACCATTACATTTCCTTTCACCTTATTTCATTTCATTCCATACCGTTTAACTGCGTTTTGCCACTGTCTATCACCTTCAATAGCTTCTCTTCCACGCTTAAAAAAACACTCACCGTTCTTTAAGTTGAACAGCCACAGGTTCCCATCATCACTTCCTGCCTGAAAAACAAATGCCACATCAAGACATAAGCGATACAAATCCCACTGCAGCCTACTCTCACGTCTAAACTGTTCTTAATGTCCAGTAAAACCACCCGATCATTGATTGGATTCCTATAAAAATACAACAGAACTACGACAGAGCAGTTCTCTTGCGCTGACAGCGTTATGATCAAAACAATTACATGAAAAAGTCGCCTTTAATGTTCATCTTACTTTTTACGACCTTTGAGAGAAAGTGGGGAGATTTCTAGAGTGCAGGGGGGGGGGGAGGTGGAGACTCCTTTTCAAAATCAAAACCAGTTTGGCTTGCGCAATGAAAATAGAGCTAGGAGATGACGTTTGCACTGTATATTTTCAAAGTATGTAAGTAAAACCATGTAGTTAACTCAACATAGTCGTTTTGCCTCTTCTTAAATTGTAATAGATTTGGAAGAACTAAATTTAAAGAAACTAGAGGGGTTAACTGAACTTTAATGGAGAAGGAAGTATTTAACTGATTACATTGAGCGTTCAGAGCTCATTCTAAGCACGACTGAGCTGGGAAACTTACCCGTGAGCGGATGGTGAACTTCAGTGATAATTTCAGGGACTGACGCAAAGAAGAGAAATGCAATTCAATACATCCTACACAGTTTGCTTACCAGCATACACGGTAACTGCCATGGAGACAAGTCAACAGCTGCGATGTTCATTAAGCTCTCTGAAATAAACAATAAAGAAGCCCGCTATCAGAACAAGGTAACACAAGATCAAATGTTAGAACGTGAAAATCACCCGCAAATGGATAACGACAGAAAGGAGAGGTTTAAACGAGATATGAAAGGGTTGGACTATTTTGAACAATTTTTTTTTTCACATTGGACATTCGTAAACCGTAGCAATCTTACCCAATCTAAACCGTCCTTATCCCATTTTGGCTTATTACGACCTTTTGGCAGCTTCTCTAACTTTGTGAACTATTATTCAGCAACATTAGAATTAGCCATTACCACGTGACCAAAAATCCACCGATAAGAGCGCGCGTTAGATTCAACTAAATCCCAGCTATATAACAATGGGCGCTTTCCATTCTATACCCTGATATCCTACTAGCCTAACATCCTAATACCTTAACCCTAACCCAAAACACTAAGACCCTGAAACCATAACAACCAAGTACCCTAACACCCTAATACCCTAACACCCTAGTTCTTTCTTTTTTTTTTTTAATTTTTATTGTAAGTAGGCAGATAGGTAGATAGCTTTGTTGACTGATGGATAAACGGTGTATAAATAAAGTTATCTTCTCTTATCTTATCTTACCCCTAGTACCCTAACACCCTAGTTCAATAATACCCTAATACCCTAACACCCTAATACCCTAATACCCTAATACCCTAATACCCTAATACCCTGACACCCTCATACCCTAATACCCTAATACCTTAACACCCTAATACCCTAATACCCTAATACCCTAATACCTTAACACCCTAATACCCTAATACCCTAATACCCTATTGCTCTATTACCCTAAGACCCTTATAGCTGGTTTTCACATGACGTCACTAAAATTCGAACTACAAAACTATTGATCTTCCTGAGATTTTACTTAAATGATGTATAAGAGCAGCTGAAAACTACTATTCATACAAATTTCCGCTCCGAATGGGTTCTTGGTTTTGTGATACACCACGCTTAAATTTCTGAGCTTTTGCGTGACGCGGCACTTACATGACGGCCTAGAGAGTTGTCATGATGGTTAAAAAAAGTGACTTATTTCGGGGAACTTGGCTATCTGAACAGTTCATGTCTTTGAAAAAGTATTATTTTAATGTTTTAGAGTTCCTCGAAGGATAAATTCACGCTTTTGTAGCAAAACTCAGTGACAGATGTTTCTGTTGGTTTCCGGCCGCCATGTTGGTGCCCATACGGATGGGCACAAACATGGCGTCTCCATACAAATCTCTATAAATTTGGGTAAAAAATTTCTCCGCATATCTCGTATAAGAAAAATTGCTGTGACCAGAATTTTGGCGAGAGTCTGGATATTTACCTTCTTTCATTTCCCAGATTCTGGACTTTATCTATTGACCGGTCTTTATTTTTATTTTGATCTATTTTGAATTGCGTGACACTGAAAACCAGCCATAACTTAACACCCTAACACCCTAGTACCTTAATACCCTAATACACTAATACCCTAATATCCAAGTACCCTAATAGTCTAACACCCTAAAACTTTAATACGCTAATAAGCTAATACCCTAATACCCTAACACCCTTACACCCTAATACCTCAACACCCAAACACCCTAGTACCCTAATTCCCTAACACCCTGAAACCCTAATACCCTAATACCCTAAAACCCTAATACCCTAACACCCTAATGAAATTTCCAGTGATGAATGGAAAAGCATTTTCTGTAATTTCATGACAAGAGGACAACCTTGCTAGGTATATCGAAATTTTCGGAAATGTCTTACCGGGAATTTCCGTTCTATTTGACTTTCCTCCTGGAATATCCGCAATTTTCGGTTGAATGTTTCACTTTTCTGAAATTCAACAATTTCTGAATTGTCTGGAAACTTTCCCAGGAAATTTCTGTAGCATTTGTCCCCGTTTCGAAATTTACATGGAAAGCGCCCAATATGACACAGTTCTCTTAGTACAGTTAAAAATTTATTCACCAATAGCAGGTCTGTGAGCCTTTGGAGGTGCTCGACTGCCGTGCCTTTCACAGTGAAGAACATAACCCTAAAAAATGCAATGTAATAATAAAGAAGAGATCAAACTGCTCGCAAGCCAACCATGACACTTAAGAGACGCAAACCTTATTATGGCATTTCGGTTGATAAAGTGGAAAATCAGGATATTGTCGGTCGAATAACCGCTTATGTAACAGACCACCCACATCACTGAACGTATCTTAACACAACGTCCTCTCGTAAAAATATCAATGTTAAAAACTTATGCACGTTAAAGTCAAAAATATAAAACCAAAACCCTCGCTTAAGATTCATAGATCTAAAAATTCATGCTAATCCTGGATTAGCTCAATCAGAGCCCTTCTCAATGTGAGGTTCAGTGGTATGCAAATTGCCAAATGAAGTACCGGTGTACAAGTAGTGTATTTATTCCGGAGGCATTATAAACTTGATGAACTCTGTAAAATTGTCAAGTTTCTCTTTCTTACCCCATCTGTGCCAACATAAATGTGATTAGGATCGTGAGGTAGAAATCTCATTATGAGCGCTTGTAAACTCATCTTGCTACGGAAATCCCTGAAAAACGTAATAATCTCGTTACTATTGTAGGGGCGGCGGACAAAACTATATTATTATTTCAATCCTATCTACGTTTGAACAACAACTTGGCTTGCTGTTACATGAAAGCTTGAGACTTTCAACTAACCTCTGGAGCGTTGGCAGCCTTACCACCGCATGGAAAACATCTGACAATCGGAATGTCGGTTACAAAATTATTTGACGTTTTACCGACACCACTGCTTTCTAAACACTTCTCAAACTCATAAATAATTCATCAACTTAAAACAAAGGCAATCAAAACCGCGAAGGAGCTTTGGATACCCGGTCTTAATAAGCAGAGATTTTGACGATTTTACTTCTCCGTTTACTCCTTAGTTTTTGTTTCAGCTGAGAAGATATATCAAGCACTCGAGACAGTGCTATCCAAACACCTTGAATTTCGTTAAAAATACTCCGCTGCGCGTCGTGTTTTCGACGTTCTCTTCTCGGTGTTTGAATATCCCGATGGAACACTGTCTCTCGTCTTGGTCGTATTACTTGAACCTGAAGGAATACTTACTCTTTTAGCTAAGCTAGTTATTTTCAACGTAACGTCCTGACTCTCGTGCAAACGAAAAGAACTGAAACTACGAAAACATCTGTAAAACGTCACACTTCGATCAACTAGAGCCAAACTACAACAAACCTATACGGCGATTGAAGAGATATTGAAGAGCTTTTGATCAGCTTTATTTTTCCTCCAGGAGACAAACCTAAAATGAAACCAACCATTGAATAAGAAATCTTCTAAGTAAGTCGAGGGAGAGTTATGTTTTTTAAGCTCGTCTCATCAGTAGAAGCAAAACATCCACAGATCGATTGACTCTGCTCAGTTTGAGCCGTCACAAACGTTGTGACACCTTAACCTCGCGGGATGGGAAGGCCTGAGTACTAGCCTAAGCACCTTTTCCGAGACTTGAAAGAACCTACATGTTTCTGTCAGAGGAGTTGCACCGTGACGTCAGAATCACGTAAGAACGTTCGTAATATAAGCTACTGTATGTGGTACTTTTGATTTGGGCAATACGAATTGGAAACTCTTCCATTTCCTCTCCAAAAGATTTTTGCTGTTGTTCTTGCTTCCAAGATAAATATTAACGACAGAGGAAAGGGAACATCACTACAACATGACCAGGAAGGTTTCCACTGACCAAGATCCGACTCTGAGCCTGCGGTGTTCGCTCTATCAAGCTCAACAACAACCTAAAGAGAGAAAAAGCGTTGATATATCAGTACAGTTATACAAATATCAAAAGAAAATTTAGAGAGCTTATAAAGGACGGCTAGCAAAACAAGAAAATGGATTACTCACAGATAAATTGCAGCATTTTCCTCTAAAGAAGCTAGTTGGAAAGATAAGCCTAGCATATCATCTGAAACAGAATGAAACGGGAAAAGAGAGTTAGTCAAGCTAAATTACAGCCTTATTTAAACAACCAAAAGGCAAAAACGAGAAAAAGAACTGCAAGGCACATCCAATGATTTGTTCGTGTATACAGGTATACATATATACAGAGTGTCCAAGAACGTATCTACCTTTCCCTATAGGAACTCAATAATATCGGTTTGATATTAAGAAGGGTCATCGACCAATAACAAGAACCCAATAAAGATGACGAAAAGAGAAATGGACTAAACATGGACAAAACATGAATTCGCGAAGTTGATGTTTTTCCAAATTTAAACACTTTACAATTCTCAATGACGTGAATGAGTTTATTAAAGTAAATTGGAACTTAGTATGATTTGAATTCAATCAACTGAAAATCGGGCAAGATTACCTGACATTAAGTTTGATCGTCTATAACCAGGCCCACCCAGACAAGCCAATTACACCACCCAAAAAGCCTCGCTTCGCTGACTTTTATCAACCCAGTGAGCAGCAGAAACAAGGCGAGCTGCTTTTTGTGGGCGGCAGCGCGCTCGTTCTCGGCTACGCGGCTTTCCGTTTTCTTTAAAAATGCTCGCATTTTCAGTTTGAATAAACGCGAAGGTGTAATAAATGGACGCTAAGCTTGCCAAAGTCTACTAAAGCCCCCAGGGCTACTGGAGAGGCATCGCTGCCATCAAAACATTAGCGGGCGCTGCAAAAGTCCCTGAAGAAACCACCAAGCAGTGGCTCATCAAACAGGCCCTCTGGCAGATCTATCTCCCCGCGCCGCGCTACATTCCTCGCCCCAAATTCCACGTATCGACGCCTAACGCGGTCCACCAAGCGGACCTTCTTTTTCTGCCTCACGACCAGCCCCCTCGTGGGCGCAAAATGTACAAATACGCGCTGACCGTTGTCGACGTCGCCAGCCGTTTCAAAGAGGCTGAGCCTCTGACCTCCAAAGACTCGAAGGTTGCGAAAGCTTTTCAGTCGATTTACAAGCGCAGCCCTTTGACGTGGCCTCAGCTGCTGCAAGTCGACCCTGGGCGCAAGTTCATGGGAAGCGTGACCAAAGAAATGGAAAACCACAAAACAGCTATTCGTCGCGGGCGCCCTGAAATCCACAGAGACCAGGCTATCGTGGAGCGGTTCAACCGCACGCTCGCCGAGCGCTTGTTTGGGCATCAGTATGCCGTAGAAATGCTTTTGCCTGCGGGTCAGCGGTCTACTGCCTGGGTCAAAAGGCTCCCCGACGTTGTTGCCGCTCTTAACGGCGAAGTCACTAGTCTTATCGGGAAAAAACCAGCTGTCGCAATCAAAGAGAAATCTGTCACCTCCAAACCCTCTACAAAGTATTCCAGACCTGTTGGCTTGAAAGAAAAAAAGCTCCCCCCACTCATCAATGTGAGATATTTGTATCAGCCCGGGGAACTTGAAGGGGGGACAAAAAGAGCCACAGACCCAATCTGGTCTTTGAAAGTATACCATCTTGAAAGAGCTGTAACTAAACCGAGAGAGCCTGTCGTCTATTATTTGTCTTACTGGCCTAGGCGCGGCTTTGTTCGCGAAGAGCTGTTGGTTGTGCCTCCAAATACGCAGCTTCCTCCCGAACAAGTCCGTGCCTGATCTTTTTGTGTCGGTATGCCAGTGTGTGCACGCCGTCTTCTGCTATCCATCGCTTCGTGTCGAACGCCGACAGCGAGACCTTGTCAACGCGCATGCCGTAAATCTCGTGGCCCTCGCTTCGCAAGATGTTCATCCCGTGCCAGAACTGCTTTTTCTCAAACAACGCCTCTCTGTAGTGCCCATGCTGGATCTCTTTTTTACCACGTTCTTTTTTACACCTTTTGCCTTCTTGACGTTTTCTTTTTCTTCCATGATCGAATATATTTTCGGCCGTATAGCCACCGCCTCATCAATCACCCTTCCTGCGCACTTGTCTTTCATCTTCCCCAGTACCTTTTTGTTTCTGCTGCTGAATAGCGAGTGCTCTTTGGGATAATTGCTCGTATCGTATAAGTCGACGTCTTCCTCCATGTCTCTGTAGATGTCGTCTGTCTCGATTTCCATGAGCAAATTGTGTCTGTGTAGATCAGCTCGCACTTTTGGTTATCTGGTTTTCATGCGGTTGTAGAAGAAGACGTACATCAAAATCTTGCTGTTCACTAAGATTGTCATGCCGGTGTATATCGGCTTGTCCAAAAGCAGCCGCGTTTTGTGCATGTGGATGCCCGCCAGGTCGTTTCCGAATATCTCGTGCCTTGAATACGAGGGGCTGGCCATCAGGCGGCGGATCTTGTCGGTCTCCCAGCTTCGGACGATCTTCACGTCAACACGGTTTCTCAAGTTTTCCATAGTTTTGCAGAACACCGAGTTGTTCATCAGTTTGCAAAAGTTGGTCTCGAAATCGCTCTTCGCTTCTTTCCTGAACTCTGTGTTCATCCTGATGTAAGGCCCCATCCACCGCTCGTCGTCGAACTCGATTATCCGGTGGACTTTTTTCAAACGCATTCCCTGTCTGAGGTAAAACTGCAGATTTTTGTAATGGACGACGTACTTGCTTTTATCCTCCAGCGTGACAACCAGTTTCTCGCTTTTCGGAAAGTCCAGCCCCAGATCGTCCATCATTCTTTTATGATACTTTGACATCTGCTCCACCCCGATCGCCTTTTTCTCTGGCGCGGGCGGGTAGCTGTTGTGGGATTCGTGGAGCTCCTCCGGATACTCCAAATCCACCTCTAAGATCCATCCTATCCGAGAGTTTTCTTTCAGCTTCATGATTTGCTCTTCGGTGGGCATCACTCTCTTCCACTTGAAGCCTACTTTGGGCAGCGGCAGGCTCATGGCCCAGCCCTACAGATTGTTCGCGTCCAAGTACGTGATATATTTTTTCGGCTTGCTTGGGTCGTAGTCGGCCGCCCGCGGGTTGTTCGCCTTCGCGTACCGCTTGCTAGCCAACGAGATGCCGCCCGCATGTCTTTTTCGATGAACAGGTGCATGTCCAGATCGGTCAAAAGCTCCAGCTCGATGCCGGTCTTTTTCAGCAGCGCATCCCAGCTCAGACCGGGGGCTGTGTAATAATGAGCTGGGTCTAGCCCGTACTTTTCCATACAGACTTTTCGGAGGTTTTCGAACACGTCTGCTTGCGGCATGACGTCGGTTTTCACGTACAGATCGTGATAGTCGCCGAGGGTTTTGCATGCGAACTCGGCCCAGACCTTTTTCGCGTGGGCGTACTCTTCGTCGGTTATCCCTTTCCCCGCCAACTTCGAAAAGAACTCTTCTTTGGCCGGAAGCTCTGTCTCGGCGAACCTTTCAAAGGCATCCATGTATTCGTAAGGATAAATACCTTTCTTCAGGAGCAGCTTCCTTTTTTCGATCTCTTCATAAGTTTTTTCCGTTATTTTATTGTCTTCTGGTGAGCTGCCCTTTACCAGCGCGTCTAAGCGTCTCATCATGAAATTAAGGCTGTCTACGAACCTCAGGTTTCCAAGCGAAAAGGAGATGTATTTCTCTGTGTTGTTCGAGATGCAGCTTATTTCTCCCTGCACCCTCGCCATGGCCTGCATCAGCAGGTGTCCATCGTAGCCCTTCAGGTTGTGGAAGACCACCGGTATCGGCGCCGTTTTGAGTTTTATGCGGAGCTTCAGGTTGCAAGCGTTGTGCGCAGCCCCCGGTATTTTCCGGTTAGGTGGCAGTGGTCTTTCACCGCGTCTTTGTAGTTTTTCACTAAGAGTGGCTCTTTGCAAAATTTGCAGTCTTCATTGTCTGGGCCTTTAGGCTTTCTCTCTCTCAAAGGGCCCACAAACCCATTCATAGTCTGGTAATAGCACCTTTTATGGCTTTGGCCGCGGTACTCGCCGGTATTAGGATTGAACACATTGATCGAGTCTCTAAACTCTGTCTATACCAGACTTTCGTTGAACAGGTGACATTCTGTCGCGCTGTTGTATTTACGCCACTCCTCTGGCGTCATAACGGTCGACTTTTTGTCGGCCAGCTCGACCCTCATCACCTTTTCGTGGTACTGAAGGCTCGCCAAAAACCTGTACACCGTGTCTTTCCCGCGGCACACGTACGGACCGTGCGTCTGGCCGTCGCTTTTCACGATTACGTATGAAAAACCGCAGGGCTCGTGGATGTCTGTTTTGATCGTTGCCTGACCTTTTTTCGCACAGCCGTGGATCTTCCTTATTAACGATTCGAGGTCGGCGTACACCACGAACGGCGCTTTCATCTGTTTGTGGTGGTTCTTAAACTTTACCTTGTTTTCGCCCTCTTTGGGCAGTTCTATCCTCGTCGGCCTTTTCAGCTGCCCCATGCATTCGGGTTTATGCCTTTCCAGCAGCTCTGCCGTCGTGTAGCCGTGCAGACAGCGCTCGCAGAAATGTTTTACGCCTCCGTGCTTGCTTTGGTCGTGCAGCAGCGCGCTCAGCCTTCTCACGAAGGTAAAGTGCGATTTTTCTTTGTCCTGTATAAGCATCAAATTGATTCTCGGGACGCTTACCTCTTTTTCGCTGAGCCTATGCACGATCACGCGTTCTGTTTCCCAGCCAAACACGTTTATAGCCAGGAACGGGTTTTGCTTTTCTAGCCTATTTATCTGCTATACGGGCGTTGGGAAGTCTATTCCTGTAAATTCAGCCTTCTTCTGTGGGATATCTTGACGGCCTTGACATGTTCATGCCGTCTTTCGGTGGAAATAACGCCGCACACAGCGACCATCTCAAGCACTGGTTGTCTCGGTTGTGGACGTTGATAATCGCTTTTTTGTTTTGTAGCTTTTTGGGCAGCGGCATGTAACTGCCTCCACGAAAAGGCTGGTATTGGGCGACATTGATGTAGGCTTTCAAGACGGCTTCTACCACCCAGCCTGAGCCTCTTTGAGACCATACTTCTATTTCTCCTTTGAATTCATCGATTGATCGGCGTAATACGTCGCTTACCGTAGCCGCGTTGTTTCTGTTGAAAACCATGGTGTTACTCTGTTTGAAATAACGCTTCATTTCTTGCTTTTCATCATCTCTAGTTATCGAAAACTTAACGTCAAGCGCGAACTGCGTTTTGACGCTTTTTAGGGTTTTAATTTCATTTTCTATCACTTCTGCAAATTTTGATTTTGTTTTTTGGGCGAATTTCAAAAGGTCGACTTTGAATTTATAGGCTTCTGGAACTTCCATTTTCCACACACGAAGCCATTCTTCGAAGTCGTTTCGTACCAACTGAAAATTAAAATCCCTGCTGGACCTTACAGAGGGCTGGAGTCTCGCGTTCTCTTCGCGCGAGATAGGGCCGTAAAACGTCTCTATCACATCAGAAGAAAACCTTGACGCGGCCATGGTTGCTTTATACCAAGGCAGGCGGCTTGTTCAATTGGAAAAAATTCTGGATCAAAAATCATACTCGCGCAAAGCGAAACGACTTATAAGGCCGAGATTTGTTTGATTCACGGCTTGCAAGATCAGCAATCACACCCGCCTTAAACACATGTATAATGGTGATTCTAGACTCAAGGCGGTTTGTTCTAATCTAATAAGAACGAAACACCTTGATCCAGAATCACCATTGTACATGTGTGTATTTTAATGCCACTACGCTACGTCCTTAATCCATAGGTCATATACCATTTATATACACCGTGCTAAAGAGGAGAACAGTGATCACTGGCATTGTTAATTCAGAAATAGCACAAAACGCAACGGTAACAGAATAGATAAGGAGATGTGACACCGTATAAAACATTCCATGAAGTCATCCATTCATGAAGATTAACCAAAGGCGAGCGTTTTGATTTCCAAAGAGAATCGTGGTTGTGGAAACATCCTTTTAAACTTCAAAACCAGTTTGCCCATTACTGGTGGGTTGGGTTTATTTGTTTTCAAATGACTCTATCCAGAGAGCTAACAAAAGTTTCTAATTTTTGCAAAATTTTTTTCGAGCATCTTAGAAACATTGTGGACCGTGCAAATCTTCGCAAATATGGCCCGGTTCGTCGGGGTGCGAGATGGCATGATTTTGTCACACAACTAGTACTTCGTTCACACCAGCATGTTTAACATGTTTAAACGTGGTTTAACGGTGCTCATACACCGAATGCAAATATGGCGGACCACTCGGTCGGTGCCCGGGACGAGTCGCATGAAAGCGAGGGTAGTCAGGCTTTGATGTTTTGTTTTGACAATGCTTCCCCAGAAAAGTCTTGCTTCGTCGTCGATCTGGTCTGTTTTATTTAGCTGTGGCTACAAGCTGCTGTGTTTCTGAACGCTACGAGAAGGGATATAAATTTTCCACCGTTCGCCTCTTAAGCTTAGGGAAAATAGTGGATCAATCCAATTCGTTGAGACGAAGGAAAGGAGTTCACGATCGCCGCAGGAACTAAAGTTTGTTCGCTACATTTTACATTAGAAGATCTTGAAAAATCGTATAAATGACGAGCTTATGTGGTGTCTGGTGGTGTTTCAACGCGATTTACATGGCCAGTACCTTCCCCAAAGTAAAGAAAAGCTCCTCTTGAAAAACATCCTCTGTCTCAAAGGAAGAAGTTGACTTCGCGTCCACTCGCACGGAATCGGACGAAACAAATACTACGGTGTAATAACCAAGCGAACGAACTTCAACTGCCCCCATCGTTGTATCCAGTGAATGCTTTGAGCCAAATGAGGACGACTTGGAGCTAAATGCGGTCGCTTGCACATTTTCTAAGATCTTCCAGCCTGAACAAACAAACTCTAACAGTTCCCTCGGCGATCGTGAACTACTTTCCTTCGTCTGTTTTCCCTGAGAGGCGACCGCGGAAACGGAAAAAGAAAAACACTTTCTCTGCTGTGGAAGATTTCAATTCCTTCTGGTGGCATTCAGGAACACAACAATTTATAGGGAGGGCGAAACAAGAACAGACCAGATCGACGACGAAGCAATACTTTCCTGTCAAAACAACACATCAAAGCCTGACTAGCCTCGCTCGCATGCGACTCGTCCCGAGCGACAACCGAGCGGTCCGCCATATTTGCATTTGGTGTATACCGTGCACACCCCACAACTTAACAAGTTGAAAACCTGTTTGATAAAAATATGTTAGTAAGCCGGTAAGGGAAACCTAAACCGGATTTAGAAAAACAAGTTTAGTTGGTGTGGATGGGGCATAGGACAATTATTTGTTCTGTTCACGAACACGACTTTGAAACGCCTTGGCTTTGGAATGTTAGCCGTGGGAACGACTTCTGATCTAACTGGCTGTACTTTGATTACGCTTGTTGATTAGTTCCAGTGGCAAAAAATAGTTCAGTCTGTGTTCAATATTGTCTGCCATCTGCTAAACTTTGGTTTGGTTCATACAAA
>NW_028301540.1:21495000-21520000 GCF_042242905.1 Orbicella faveolata
GTTTTGGAATTTTGCTTCCAAACGTCTTCCGCTGCACCGAAAACCCCGAAACAAGCTTATATTTCGCTTCTCAAATCACAGGCAGCCCAAGCTGTCTCTATGAACCACACGAGCAACACAATATGGCATCGAATTATAAGGGTTTATATGGGATTTTCTACAAGATATCCATGGTAGTTAAAAGTGAAAATTCTCAATAAAAATGGCTTACCTTATTCCATACGTGTGTTGTTTGCTCCTGGTGTGGTTATTTTACCGATTGAACTTGATTTAGCGAATTTTGTGAATTCCGGTTTTCTCTTTATGAAGAGAGGACAAGGCGAAACACCTTAGTCGGGACAGCCCGCCGAACGAAGTCAAAAATCCCAGGCTAAAATGTACCCACGGCCACAAATCCACCGCAGAATTCAAGGGCAAAGGTTGATCTTCCATTTTAATTCCCTAGCCACACAATCGCAGCCCTGCGAGCGACGCCAGGCGGCTCTTCGTGTCCCCAGTGAAAAGATAAAAGGATGGAAGAGCTCCGTGTCCGTTTGATCCGCGACATAACGACTGCTTTCGCAAAATGGCTTCAAAACCAAAGAAACGTAAGATCAACGGCGAAAGCTCTGTAGAAACTGAAGATTTGTAAAGTGGAAGCCATGGTAAGTTTTCAAATCTATGCACCTTCGAGTTACGTGGTCGTCGCCCCACCAATTTAACTTCATCTCCCCATAATTCGTTAAGAATTCTTCCAAGCAAAACAGGGCTCAATTTGCCGGCGGCATTTTCTTTCTCTCCGTATGCTCTGGACAAAATTTTCCTGGCTTCCATTACAGTTTCCTCACAATAATCGTAATTCCACAATACCCTAAGGGAAGCAAATTTAGTTTATCAGCTCGGAAATATTTTATACAAACAAATCAAAAGTGCATAAACGTGAAAACTTACTATGACTTCCACTTCAAAAATCTTCAGTTTCTACGGAGCTTTCGCCGTTGATCTTACGTTTCTTTGGTTTTGAAGCCATTTTGCGAAAGCGGTCTGTACGATTGTTTTTCGCATTGTAAATTCGACCTGAGAGGAGCCCGGGTGTTACAAGAAGTTTGGTTGACAAATTGCGGTCTAGTACCCTCGCGAGTCTTGGTTTGCCAGCATGACGAGGTTACCAAGCCGATTTCAACGGTCGTTATCTCGCGGATCAAACGGACACGGAGCTCTTCCATCGTTTTATCTTTTCACTGGGGACACGAAGAGCCGCCTGGCGTCGCTCGCAGGGCTGCGATTGTGTGGCTAGGGAATTGAAATGGAAGATCAACCTTTGCCCTTGAATTCTGCGGTGGATTTGTGGCCGTGGGTACATTTTAGCCTGGGATATTTGACTTCGTTCGGCGGGCTGTCCCGACTAAGGTGTTTCGCCTTGTCCTCTCTTTATAAAGAGAAAACCGGAATTCAAAAAAGTCGCTTAAATCAAGTTCAATCGGTAAAATAACCACACCAGGAGCAAACAACACACGTATGGAATAAGGTAAGCCATTTTTATGGAGAAGTTTCACTTTTAACTACCTCCATGGATATCTTGTAGTAAATCCCATATAAACCCTTATAATTCGATGCCATATTGTGTTGCTCGTCTTGTTCATAGAGAGAGCTTGGGCTGCCTGTGCTCAAATCGGCAAGAGCACGTCCTTTGTTGACAAAACAATGGAAGGAATCCCAAGCTCTTCGATCTCTTCTATTTGATCTTTCATAATGCTTTTGGGTGGCGAAACAATGCGAACCACAACAGTCGCATTTATTTGCACTATTTTTGCCGTTGCGTTGAGTTGATATATCAGATTTTTCCCAAAGCCAGTCGACAAAATTGTAATACAGCAGTGTTTCAAGCCACAGACCAAGATGTCATCCAGAGAGTGGGAGGCGGAGTTGAAATGTTCAGCTACGGGAAACCCGCGCGATCGGTTTCGAATGCTGCGGAGGTGCTCGCTTTTAAGAGCATTTTGAGCCTTATATACAACTTTTCGGCAGTGTCACGCATCGTATGAGTTTTTTGCTCATTCCTACTGAATTTGAGCAAAGGTAGCCTGTGCGATGTAAGCTCCATTTCAGCCTTATAAACCCCAAGCCATGATTTTACGTAACGATGTCGGAAAGGAATGATGAAGCTATCTCCATGAATCCATTCCTCCATTTGTTCGCCATCATTTTAATCTCGTGACGGTCCTTTATTTTCCGTGTGGCTGAAGAGGTCGATTGGCACCACATTTGTTGTTGTTGCTTTCTTAGAGAGCGAAATCTGGGGAGAGTACCTGTCCCCGGCCTGGGTAAGGGCGTTCGAACTCTCCAATCAGACCGTAAAATATGAGACTGTGAACAGTCTACGTAAGTTTCTGATTTCTTTACTGATCTTTATTCAGTTCATTACGTCAACGATATGCGTACACGTGATTTCCCATGGTTTTACACGGCATATAGTTTCTTGTCTAAAATAGTTCGGATTACGCAAGCACTGATGATTTGTTAATTTGCTATGCACCATAAATTTACGTGTATCGCCTTCAGATCCCTGCCCAAAAAAAGTATTTGTTACATAAACAATAGCCTCCATTTGGCGCGAAAATATGCTCGGATATTTGTCCGCGGACATTATCTGTTCCGAGAAGCGAACAGTTTTCCGAGAGCGTAGCTCGAGGAAAACTGTGAGCTTTGAGGAACAGATAATGTCCAAGGACAAATGTCCGAGCATATTTTCGCCCCAAATGGAGGCTATTGTGTTTATTATTCTTCAAATCTTTTTCGCAACGCGCGCAGTTATAGAAATTGGGGAGTCTTCTCGGATATTCCCCAGTTTCAGCTGGGAATATTCGGTCACGTGACGCGTTTAGACCAATCGCGCGCGAGCGAAAATATTTGATGTATTATAATGTGCAATATCTGTACGATAATTATAATCAATAACCTTTGTCTTTAGATGGGAGGTTTGTTCTCAAAGAAAAAGCGTGATTCCCATGTATCAGAAAGAGGATACACAAAAAAAGTTGAAGTCTATTCGTCGTCATCTGAAAGCTACATGTATGGTTCTGGTAATGGCGATAGTCGCACGCTACACAGAAGCTATCCAACCAGTAGCTGGAGCTCAGCACCATCGTCGCCACCAATAAAAGGTTGTTCCGTCGGTGGGAGCAAAATCAAAAGCTGTGCCGCTAATAGTCCAAATGCAGCGTCAAACGGACGGTATGGTGATCTTGATTCAAAGACGACACCGTCTAGAGGTTATGATGCAGCTGCTGTCGGGTTAAAACCAAATAAAGCTTCTGCAGCTCCTGTTTTCATATCTGCATCAGAGAAGGGCTGTACCATTTCAAGTGTCAAAACTGTGCTACCCAAAAGCCATGGTACTAATAACACATCGGCTTCCCTCAAAGTTTCTACTGAAGGAAGCTATTCGACTGCTGGGTGGAGTAGAGCACCCGCTACAAATTCTGTAGCTACGGTTGATGTCGACCGGGAATCAATTAAGGGCTTTCCTGCTGGTGGTGCAGGAAATGGAAGAGGAAGTGGAAAAGGAAGGGGCATCGAACGCCATGCAACCACCAATCGCAGAACGCCATCAACAACCGGTCGTAGCCATGGCGGGTATCATGAAAGCGACGGTAGTAGACTGGTTGCAACTTACGGGGCTAAAGGAGGAGGTAGGGTTGTAATTTCTGTACCTTTAAACCCCTGGGAAGTGCTCGGTCTCCAATCATCTAACGTGTCTCGGGAGGCTGTCAAAGCAGCTTTTAAGAGAAAAATAACCCAACCAGTGCGCCAGAACCGTGCAATAGTATCTATTGCCAATCACATGCTCACATCCTCAGCTGGCAGGTACACGCGAGTGCAAGGCAAGGACGAATTTGTCGTCAGAAGGCGTGACCACTTCATGCTTGCAGCATGTGGTCACACAAAAGAGCTTACTGTTCGGATAGACAAGAAGAGGGATCTTGTTCAAGACAGGGACGAACACGGACGGACACTGTTGTACATAGCAAGCAAATCAGGTTTCTATGACACATGCAAGTTACTCCTAGAAAAAGGCGCTTCTGTGAATGAAGCGCAAAAAGATGGAAGCACGCCCCTACATGGTGCAGCATATTTCGGTCACGCCCTGGTTGTTGGACTTCTTCTTCAACATGGAGCGAGAAGTGACATCAAAAACAACTGGGGAAATTCTGCCCTGGACGAGAGCGCCACAGCTGCGATACGGAGTCTGATTCAAACCGTATCGGCTGACGACATTTCATCAATCGCTGCATCGCTTAAAGAGAAGCAGCTTGTGCTGAGCGTTCGACACATTGAGTATCAGGGAGAGGTCATAGCGAAGGAACTTACTCGAGATCCTCGCACCCTTGATGCAGACACACGAGCAGAGTGGAATCGTATTCACAACACCTGGGAAACAGCATGGCATGGAACTCGTTACAAATATTTAGAGTCCATAATACAGAAGGGCCTTCTGCCCGCTGGCTCAAGTGGAATTAAGCCGGCAGCGGGCCACTACAGTCTTGGCGAAGAGCATTTTGGCATTGCTAACTGGGCGGCTGCAATCTTCCTCTCGCCAAGCATTCTCTACGCGGCACACGTCTGCTACTCGGATCGAGTCTTTTCCGAATCCCAACAGTGGTGCGTTCTCGTCAAGGCTTATTGTAAACCTGGCAGCTATAAGTCATATAACCCCACTGTTTTCCGCTACAAGCCAATGGATGGCGAACCCGTCATGCCAGAATATCGCATACCCGTCCATGAAGCTGATAAGAATGTCATTTTGCGTGTCGAGTCCACACGCAGCGTTGTCGTGCGATCCCTGATCTTCGTGCGCCTCAGCTTTCTTGAGAATCAAGACATGAACTTTGACCAAGCAATGAGGCTCTTGCGCTAAAAAATTTTCGTATTTCAACTGATATTGTTAATAGCAGAGATCTACATCATGGTTAACATGGATAGGCTCCTCAGTTTGCTTGAAGATTTGTGCTAACTTTTGCCGCGTTTAAAACTAGTCTAAGGGTATCGTGCTTTTTTGTAACCTGATATTGTTCAGAAATAGTTTAGAATATGAATTCTCCCGAATCCGATGTCCGTGACACTTGACGTCTGAAATAATTTGGAAACACGGTCAAGGCATCGTTACAAAAATTGCTGTAATTTAAACTGAGGAATGAGGACGACATGCAAAGGGCCAGGGGTAAACAATCTCAGGTTTAGCTTTGCGTGAGGTTTGCTGATAAATTTAAGGGAACACCAAAACTGGGGTGCTTGTTTGACTTAAAATGTCCACCACGCCAGCGTCCAATCCTAAGTTTACAGAACTGAAGCATGACCAAGCATGAATGCTGTTGCGTGGTCTTGTTACAGTATTTTTTACGTGACTTCTTGGTTACATCACCATTTCAAAGTGTCAGTTTTACAAGTCTATCAGAAACACCAACTTCACCACAAAGTAATAGTCTAGGGTAGAGGAGAGGGTGGTTACACATCCTTGTTCGTAACTGAAGCCCCCTACTGAATTAGATGTACATGTATAAGGCATGCCCTGTTACACGCCAATCAGCAATTAAAACTTTCCCTGATTGGCTATCAGCTCCCTCACTAACGGATAATAGCACTGCCTTGTTATAAGCCTTCCCAAACTTGCAGAATTATCCTGGGTGGCACTTTATGTTGACAACAGGAATGTAGTTTATTAACGTATGTTTAATGTACAAGTGAACTAGAACATTATTACAAATTCATCATTTCACATGGCAAATAAATACATTTCCAGAACATACAATAATTTAAATTCCTGGTCTGGGTTATTCGAAAGGTGGATAACGCTATCCACCGGATAAATCACTATCCAGCGGATAGCATGGTTTGTTTTGTTAACACTTACACACTGGATAGCGATTTATCCGGTGGATAGCATTATCCAACTTTCGAACAACTGGGGCCTGGTACATATTTACAGCACGTTAGAAAATTACACATGGTGTGACTCCAGAAATTTTTAGAGTTATCCATTCCAACGCCTGCCAAAGAGTTTGATAGCAGGGGGGCACTAAGAAGTTTAATTTTCAAATCCAAATTACCACGGAATCTACAATCAACAATAAGCAGGCTTGGATCTGCCCACCGCATTCACCTTCAAGTGTTACTTTCTTGTGGGCGTCAGTTATCAAATATAATTAAACAGTTTAAAGTCTTCCACGCTTATCTTTATGCGCTACCCTTTTCTCTCAAACGCCTCCGTTTCTCTTTATCTGTCCAGCCTTCCGGAGGGGAGTAGAGCTTTTACAGAAAATTATCTTGATGTTTTAATGAGGATGAACTTCTTAGCACCTTTGTTCTTGAAGGCAGCTTAACCAAGTCACAAAAATACCCATTGACGAATTGTAAGGGAACTTTTTTGTTTGACTGCGAGTGTTGTCTGAAGTGCAAGTTTCTCAGTTAGTGGGTACAATTTGTTGCAAGATGGGAAAAGGTCAAAAATAGTCAGCAGTTAAATACATATAGAACAAGTATTTCATTTTAAATTGCTCAACTGATCAACGGCACTTTCATGACACCTGAACCTTTGTTGAAATTTAGACCGATAGATCAAAGGCGAGCGTTTTGATTTTCACAGAGGATCGCGACTGGGGAAATATCCTTCGAAACCTCTTGAAAATCAAAACCAGTTTGCCCATTACTTGTGGGTCGGGTTTATATGTTTTCATATGACCCTGTCCAGAAAGTTAGCAAACGTGTCCAATTCATCCCCGGACGCGCTGGAGAAAAGACTGCTGAGTTTGTGGATTTCCACCGCTCCGCTTTCGTACACCAAGACCTGTAGATTTGAACACAAGGAATTACGTGTGAGTAGTGGCTTATTCATTCGGCAGGCAAAGTAAAAAGCAATGGAATTGTTTTCTTTCTTTGTTTTGTTTTCATCTCCTTCATTTGTTTTTTGGGGGAGATGGGGCAATGGAGGAATGCACTGAAAAATAGAGATAAAGAATCACTCAGGAAATTAGAAAAACTCCTACAGTCGCCAATAGGTCGTGTTTCCAAAGCATTTTTCGCTCTACAAGACCATTGCCATAATGTTTCTCCACCAAAGTATTTTGAAAGGAAATTATTATCAGAGTTAAGAGGGACAAATGCAATCGTCTTAGAAGCACTAAAACAAGTGCTATTCCTTATTAACTACTCATAATGTATTTCTTTATTTTGAGTTGGATATATAAGCAAAACTGCTTGATATCCTATGTATTGATAAGTCAACAAACTGAAAAACAGAAACAACAACAACAACAAACAGACAAACAATCAAGTAAACAAGCTACGTGATCGTTAAACCATACCAGCTCAGGGTGTCTTCCGGGAATTCCAATTCCTGAAGCTGTGTAATCATTAGACAGTTCAAAACACACAACTCTGCAACAGATTGTGGAAGTAATAGAGCTGTGAACAGATTATCAAGCGATGCAACAAAATTTTCTCGACTGCCACTCGAAATTGCAGCATTTATTTAATTACATTTAGCCCTCAAACCCACAATTGAAATAGAGATGGTGACCAACTACAATTGAATTTAATACATTTCCTACAATGATTAACTAAAAGTAGACAATTTAGGGCAATTCCTCTGAAATAAAAGTGACCATAAATTTTTGTTCAAACTTTGTCCACTGAATGTTTGTCCTATGATAACTTCAATTTTGAAATAAAAAAGGGGGGTGCCCATGCTCATTAAGGAGCAGTGAGGCATTGAAAATGTCCCATTTTGGCATTATTTAATGCTTATTATAAGAACGCATTCTCAGTAATTGTAAAGTCTTTGTGAGCCCAGACTCATAAGAACAAGCATTAAACTACAGTCAATACATTGTGTCGGACACAAATACACATTTTAAGTTTGATTCAGACAGAAAGCTAAATCCTTGATTACAAATTTGAACCAAATTTCTTGACGTGGTTACCGACTGCAAAATAGAAAAGACCACAGTGTATTTGCTATTTTTCTTATTTATTCAATTTTCAGCAATAGAAATTAGATCAGTCTTTTCTCACGCAAAGCTTATGATTAGTTGATTACAATGACTGGAAAAAAATTGGGGTGCTCATGCTCGTTAGTGAGCTATAGCCATTTTTTAACTGACAGAGCTCAATATCAAGGCAAATCGGTCATGTTTTCAATATGCGCGTGCACGAGCGCGCGCTAATGACGCCATAAATTATGCGCAGTAAGGATGCCCGGAATGACCTTAAGGGCCCATTAACCGATTTATGCGCGCGCTCGCGCGCGTTGCTAAGGAGGTGAAATTTCACTTCCGGTTACTTACGTCAGCCTGAGCGAAGAAAATAAAAATAACTCAATAACTTCCAAATTCGCTCACATGTTAGATGTTTTTCTTTGTGTTTCACAAAATGCAAAGTAAAAAAAGTACAAGCGAAGACAAAATAGAGAAAGACAGAAAAACAAGAGCAATAGAAAGAGAAAAACTAACTCCGTGTGGCTTTGTTTGATCTTACCGAAGTGTGCTGGTAGTGTCAATTGCGCACGCGCTGATAGGGTAACTTCCAATATAAATCGGGCGCACATCCGGTTTCTTTAAATGCTAAAGGAAACGCGGTTTTTCCTTAAATCCGGCCTTTTTTGACGGATTTCGATTAAAGCCAACGTTGGAAACATAGCTATGCATTCCTTTTTCGAAATCATGCTTTTTTCAGAAAATTACGAAATTTTTAATATTTTGAAATTCTCTCAAAATCTTAATTTTTAGAAATGAAACAAAATCTATGCATAGCGTATTGAGGATTTAAATTAAAAAATTAAATCAATGAAAAAAATTCCGATAAAGTAATTTGCCTGGAAGCCTTTGCGTTTTTCCAGTATTAGTCACATGACCATGGGCGTGGCCTGATGACGTCATCACTAGTGTTGCTGATCATGAAAAAGTTAAAACTCATGAAAATGACTCTGAACTAACTAAAAATGACGAGGTTATATGAGAATAAATTTTCCCTAGCAACGGCTCGAAAAGATCGGTTAATGGGCCCTTGAGGGCCCATTAACTGATTTATGCGCGCGCTCGCGCGCGTTGCTAAGGAGGTGAAATTTCACTTCCGGTTACTTACGTCAGTGTGAGCGCGGAAAATAAAAACAACTCAATAACTTCCAAATTCGCTTACGTTTTAGATGTTTTTCTTTGTGTTTCACAAAATCCAAAGTAAAAAAAGTACAAGCAGAGACAAAATAAGAAAAAGACAGAAAAACAAGAGCAATAGAGAAAGAAAAACTAACTCCGTGTGGCTTTGTTTGATCTTACCGAAGTGCGCTGGTTGTGTAAACTGCGCACGCGCTGATAGGGTAACTTCCAATATAAATCGGGCGCACTTCCGGTTTCTTTAAATGCTAAAGGAAACGCGGTTTTTCATTAAATCCAGCCTTTTTCGATGGATTTCGATCAAAGCCAACGTTGGCAAGATAGCTATGCATTCCTTTTTCAAAATCAAGCTTTTTTCAGAAAATTACGAATTTTTTAATATTTTGAAATTCTCTCAAAATCTGACCTTTTAGAAATGAAACAAAATCTATGCATAGCGTAATGAGGATTTAAATTAAAATATTAAATCAATGAAAAAAATCCCGATAAAGTAATTTGCCTGGGAGCCTTTGCGTTTTTCCAGTATTAGTCACATGACCATGGGCGTGGCCTGATGACGTCATCACTAGTGTTACTAACCATGAAAAAGTTAAAACACATGAAATAACTCTGAAGTAACTAAACATGATGAGGCTATATGAGATTAAATTTTCCTTAGCAACGGCTCGAAAAGATCGGTTAATGGGCCCTTAACCGTCAACTCCAGAAATGAAAAATTAGAGCTACGTGGGTTATCCACCGAATGGATATTCCATCGAACGTAATTTCAAAGAGGCTCGTTAAGAGATTATAGAACTTAGTAGCCTTCAGTTCATGTGTAAGTATTTCCTGCGACTGTCTAGAGCACATACCGTCCATGTTTAAACGTTTCAACAGCAACGGGACCTTGATCGCTCTTGAGCAGATCCCTGTCATTAGAATCAACGTAGTTAGAAAATAACATGACACGAAATCATGACAATTTCTTTTTTTCTTCTTCTTCTGATTAAGCACGAAGCTGAAATTCCTGGCTCACTTAGTTCATGGGATGCGCAAAGGATCAATGAATAGGAAATAACTTTGGCAAGAATGTTAGTGAGGAAGTGATTTTCAAGGAAACGTTCATTTTATGATGCTTCACTATCAACCTTACCAGACATACAAATTGGAATTTGAATCCAACACAAAACACACTGGGCTTGCTTCGAGACCAGTGTACTGATAAGATCTCACTGCCGTCCGTGGATGCAGACCAGCTGAGCAGCGGTGTTTCTAAAGAAAAAAAAACAGAAAGTGGTTAGATTAAAACCTGTGAACGGTAAACGAATACAATTCTTCACAAAGTACAGGTCCCGTTTTCGATTTGAATTTCACGCTAAACGAAAAAAAAAGGATCATCACGACATTCCGAAGCCAACTTAATCCTACTACCTTATACATGTGGCTTCGGTTCAAGACTCTTTGCTATTTGTTCCTCCTGGAATTGTTCTCTGTTAAGTTACTTCTACTAACATTTTGCTTTACAGCCGTGGTGTTTCTTCAGCTTCCAATCCAATATCACCAGTACTTCAAGAAGGTGCCCAATTCCCCATTCCCCTTCCCCTTCAAAACCAGCGAAAATGATTCCAAACCCAACACAAAATTAAGACAGGTCTTTGCGGCTTAGAAAACACATAATGCAGTTCTTAACAAGGAACATATTTCAACACAGTTTGTAATCAAAGAGATGTTACCCAGGGATTCCTAAGCCGCTAGTGTTTTTAGTTACCAACAAACAGAACGATCTGAAACTTTTTTCCATCTTCTTTAACTTCACATTGTATACATTTCACTGCACTTCCCTGCACTGTACTCCATTCCATACCATTACATTTCCTTTCACCTTATTTCATTTCATTCCATACCGTTTAACTGCGTTTTGCCACTGTCTATCACCTTCAATAGCTTCTCTTCCACGCTTAAAAAAACCCTCACCGTTCTTTAAGTTGAACAGCCACAGGTTCCCATCATCACTTCCTGCCTGAAAAACAAATGCCACATCAAGACATAAGCGATACAAATCCCACTGCAGCCTACTCTCACGTCTAAACTGTTCTTAATGTCCAGTAAAACCACCCGATCATTGATTGGATTCCTATAAAAATACAACAGAACTACGACAGAGCAGTTCTCTTGCGCTGACAGCGTTATGATCAAAACAATTACATGAAAAAGTCGCCTTTAATGTTCATCTTACTTTTTACGACCTTTGAGAGAAAGTGGGGAGATTTCTAGAGTGCAGGGGGGGGGGGAGGTGGAGACTCCTTTTCAAAATCAAAACCAGTTTGGCTTGCGCAATGAAAATAGAGCTAGGAGATGACGTTTGCACTGTATATTTTCAAAGTATGTAAGTAAAACCATGTAGTTAACTCAACATAGTCGTTTTGCCTCTTCTTAAATTGTAATAGATTTGGAAGAACTAAATTTAAAGAAACTAGAGGGGTTAACTGAACTTTAATGGAGAAGGAAGTATTTAACTGATTACATTGAGCGTTCAGAGCTCATTCTAAGCACGACTGAGCTGGGAAACTTACCCGTGAGCGGATGGTGAACTTCAGTGATAATTTCAGGGACTGACGCAAAGAAGAGAAATGCAATTCAATACATCCTACACAGTTTGCTTACCAGCATACACGGTAACTGCCATGGAGACAAGTCAACAGCTGCGATGTTCATTAAGCTCTCTGAAATAAACAATAAAGAAGCCCGCTATCAGAACAAGGTAACACAAGATCAAATGTTAGAACGTGAAAATCACCCGCAAATGGATAACGACAGAAAGGAGAGGTTTAAACGAGATATGAAAGGGTTGGACTATTTTGAACAATTTTTTTTTCACATTGGACATTCGTAAACCGTAGCAATCTTACCCAATCTAAACCGTCCTTATCCCATTTTGGCTTATTACGACCTTTTGGCAGCTTGTCTAACTTTGTGAACTATTATTCAGCAACATTAGAATTAGCCATTACCACGTGACCAAAAATCCACCGATAAGAGCGCGCGTTAGATTCAACTAAATCCCAGCTATATAACAATGGGCGCTTTCCATTCTATACCCTGATATCCTACTAGCCTAACACCCTAATACCTTAACCCTAACCCAAAACACTAAGACCCTGAAACCATAACAACCAAGTACCCTAACACCCTAATACCCTAACACCCTAGTTCTTTCTTTTTTTTTTTTAATTTTTATTGTAAGTAGGCAGATAGGTAGATAGCTTTGTTGACTGATGGATAAACGGTGTATAAATAAAGTTATCTTCTCTTATCTTATCTTACCCCTAGTACCCTAACACCCTAGTTCAATAATACCCTAATACCCTAACACCCTAATACCCTAATACCCTAATACCCTAATACCCTGACACCCTCATACCCTAATACCCTAATACCTTAACACCCTAATACCCTAATACCCTAATACCCTAATACCTTAACACCCTAATACCCTAATACCCTAATACCCTAATACCCTATTGCTCTATTACCCTAAGACCCTTATAGCTGGTTTTCACATGACGTCACTAAAATTCGAACTACAAAACTATTGATCTTCCTGAGATTTTACTTAAATGATGTATAAGAGCAGCTGAAAACTACTATTCATACAAATTTCCGCTCCGAATGGGTTCTTGGTTTTGTGATACACCACGCTTAAATTTCTGAGCTTTTGCGTGACGCGGCACTTACATGACGGCCTAGAGAGTTGTCATGATGGTTAAAAAAAGTGACTTATTTCGGGGAACTTGGCTATCTGAACAGTTCATGTCTTTGAAAAAGTATTATTTTAATGTTTTAGAGTTCCTCGAAGGATAAATTCACGCTTTTGTAGCAAAACTCAGTGACAGATGTTTCTGTTGGTTTCCGGCCGCCATGTTGGTGCCCATACGGATGGGCACAAACATGGCGTCTCCATACAAATCTCTATAAATTTGGGTAAAAAATTTCTCCGCATATCTCGTATAAGAAAAATTGCTGTGACCAGAATTTTGGCGAGAGTCTGGATATTTACCTTCTTTCATTTCCCAGATTCTGGACTTTATCTATTGACCGGTCTTTATTTTTATTTTGATCTATTTTGAATTGCGTGACACTGAAAACCAGCCATAACTTAACACCCTAACACCCTAGTACCTTAATACCCTAATACACTAATACCCTAATATCCAAGTACCCTAATAGTCTAACACCCTAAAACTTTAATACGCTAATAAGCTAATACCCTAATACCCTAACACCCTTACACCCTAATACCTCAACACCCAAACACCCTAGTACCCTAATTCCCTAACACCCTGAAACCCTAATACCCTAATACCCTAAAACCCTAATACCCTAACACCCTAATGAAATTTCCAGTGATGAATGGAAAAGCATTTTCTGTAATTTCATGACAAGAGGACAACCTTGCTAGGTATATCGAAATTTTCGGAAATGTCTTACCGGGAATTTCCGTTCTATTTGACTTTCCTCCTGGAATATCCGCAATTTTCGGTTGAATGTTTCACTTTTCTGAAATTCAACAATTTCTGAATTGTCTGGAAACTTTCCCAGGAAATTTCTGTAGCATTTGTCCCCGTTTCGAAATTTACATGGAAAGCGCCCAATATGACACAGTTCTCTTAGTACAGTTAAAAATTTATTTACCAATAGCAGGTCTATGAGCCTTTGGAGGTGCTCGACTGCCGTGCCTTTCACAGTGAAGAACATAACCCTAAAAAATGCAATGTAATAATAAAGAAGAGATCAAACTGCTCGCAAGCCAACCATGACACTTAAGAGACGCAAACCTTATTATGGCATTTCGGTTGATAAAGTGGAAAATCAGGATATTGTCGGTCGAATAACCGCTTATGTAACAGACCACCCACATCACTGAACGTATCTTAACACAACGTCCTCTCGTAAAAATATCAATGTTAAAAACTTATGCACGTTAAAGTCAAAAATATAAAACCAAAACCCTCGCTTAAGATTCATAGATCTAAAAATTCATGCTAATCCTGGATTAGCTCAATCAGAGCCCTTCTCAATGTGAGGTTCAGTGGTATGCAAATTGCCAAATGAAGTACCGGTGTACAAGTAGTGTATTTATTCCGGAGGCATTATAAACTTGATGAACTCTGTAAAATTGTCAAGTTTCTCTTTCTTACCCCATCTGTGCCAACATAAATGTGATTAGGATCGTGAGGTAGAAATCTCATTATGAGCGCTTGTAAACTCATCTTGCTACGGAAATCCCTGAAAAACGTAATAATCTCGTTACTATTGTAGGGGCGGCGGACAAAACTATATTATTATTTCAATCCTATCTACGTTTGAACAACAACTTGGCTTGCTGTTACATGAAAGCTTGAGACTTTCAACTAACATCTGGAGCGTTGGCAGCCTTACCACCGCATGGAAAACATCTGACAATCGGAATGTCGGTTACAAAATTATTTGACGTTTTACCGACACCACTGCTTTCTAAACACTTCTCAAACTCATAAATAATTCATCAACTTAAAACAAAGGCAATCAAAACCGCGAAGGAGCTTTGGATACCCGGTCTTAATAAGCAGAGATTTTGACGATTTTACTTCTCCGTTTACTCCTTAGTTTTTGTTTCAGCTGAGAAGATATATCAAGCACTCGAGACAGTGCTATCCAAACACCTTGAATTTCGTTAAAAATACTCCGCTGCGCGTCGTGTTTTCGACGTTCTCTTCTCGGTGTTTGAATATCCCGATGGAACACTGTCTCTCGTCTTGGTCGTATTACTTGAACCTGAAGGAATACTTACTCTTTTAGCTAAGCTAGTTATTTTCAACGTAACGTCCTGACTCTCGTGCAAACGAAAAGAACTGAAACTACGAAAACATCTGTAAAGCGTCACACTTCGATCAACTAGAGCCAAACTACAACAAACCTATACGGCGATTGAAGAGATATTGAAGAGCTTTTGATCAGCTTTATTTTTCCTCCAGGAGACAAACCTAAAATGAAACCAACCATTGAATAAGAAATCTTCTAAGTAAGTCGAGGGAGAGTTATGTTTTTTAAGCTCGTCTCATCAGTAGAAGCAAAACATCCACAGATCGATTGACTCTGCTCAGTTTGAGCCGTCACAAACGTTGTGACACCTTAACCTCGCGGGATGGGAAGGCCTGAGTACTAGCCTAAGCACCTTTTCCGAGACTTGAAAGAACCTACATGTTTCTGTCAGAGGAGTTGCACCGTGACGTCAGAATCACGTAAGAACGTTCGTAATATAAGCTACTGTATGTGGTACTTTTGATTTGGGCAATACGAATTGGAAACTCTTCCATTTCCTCTCCAAAAGATTTTTGCTGTTGTTCTTGCTTCCAAGATAAATATTAACGACAGAGGAAAGGGAACATCACTACAACATGACCAGGAAGGTTTCCACTGACCAAGATCCGACTCTGAGCCTGCGGTGTTCGCTCTATCAAGCTCAACAACAACCTAAAGAGAGAAAAAGCGTTGATATATCAGTACAGTTATACAAATATCAAAAGAAAATTTAGAGAGCTTATAAAGGACGGCTAGCAAAACAAGAAAATGGATTACTCACAGATAAATTGCAGCATTTTCCTCTAAAGAAGCTAGTTGGAAAGATAAGCCTAGCATATCATCTGAAACAGAATGAAACGGGAAAAGAGAGTTAGTCAAGCTAAATTACAGCCTTATTTAAACAACCAAAAGGCAAAAACGAGAAAAAGAACTGCAAGGCACATCCAATGATTTGTTCGTGTATACAGGTATACATATATACAGAGTGTCCAAGAACGTATCTACCTTTCCCTATAGGAACTCAATAATATCGGTTTGATATTAAGAAGGGTCATCGACCAATAACAAGAACCCAATAAAGATGACGAAAAGAGAAATGGACTAAACATGGACAAAACATGAATTCGCGAAGTTGATGTTTTTCCAAATTTAAACACTTTACAATTCTCAATGACGTGAATGAGTTTATTAAAGTAAATTGGAACTTAGTATGATTTGAATTCAATCAACTGAAAATCGGGCAAGATTACCTGACATTAAGTTTGATCGTCTATAACCAGGCCCACCCAGACAAGCCAATTACACCACCCAAAAAGCCTCGCTTCGCTGACTTTTATCAACCCAGTGAGCAGCAGAAACAAGGCGAGCTGCTTTTTGTGGGCGGCAGCGCGCTCGTTCTCGGCTACGCGGCTTTCCGTTTTCTTTAAAAATGCTCGCATTTTCAGTTTGAATAAACGCGAAGGTGTAATAAATGGACGCTAAGCTTGCCAAAGTCTACTAAAGCCCCCAGGGCTACTGGAGAGGCATCGCTGCCATCAAAACATTAGCGGGCGCTGCAAAAGTCCCTGAAGAAACCACCAAGCAGTGGCTCATCAAACAGGCCCTCTGGCAGATCTATCTCCCCGCGCCGCGCTACATTCCTCGCCCCAAATTCCACGTATCGACGCCTAACGCGGTCCACCAAGCGGACCTTCTTTTTCTGCCTCACGACCAGCCCCCTCGTGGGCGCAAAATGTACAAATACGCGCTGACCGTTGTCGACGTCGCCAGCCGTTTCAAAGAGGCTGAGCCTCTGACCTCCAAAGACTCGGAGGTTGCGAAAGCTTTTCAGTCGATTTACAAGCGCAGCCCTTTGACGTGGCCTCAGCTGCTGCAAGTCGACCCTGGGCGCAAGTTCATGGGAAGCGTGACCAAAGAAATGGAAAACCACAAAACAGCTATTCGTCGCGGGCGCCCTGAAATCCACAGAGACCAGGCTATCGTGGAGCGGTTCAACCGCACGCTCGCCGAGCGCTTGTTTGGACATCAGTATGCCGTAGAAATGCTTTTGCCTGCGGGTCAGCGGTCTACTGCCTGGGTCAAAAGGCTCCCCGACGTTGTTGCCGCTCTTAACGGCGAAGTCACTAGTCTTATCGGGAAAAAACCAGCTGTCGCAATCAAAGAGAAATCTGTCACCTCCAAACCCTCTACAAAGTATTCCAGACCTGTTGGCTTGAAAGAAAAAAAGCTCCCCCCACTCATCAATGTGAGACATTTGTATCAGCCCGGGGAACTTGAAGGGGGGACAAAAAGAGCCACAGACCCAATCTGGTCTTTGAAAGTATACCATCTTGAAAGAGCTGTAACTAAACCGAGAGAGCCTGTCGTCTATTATTTGTCTTACTGGCCTAGGCGCGGCTTTGTTCGCGAAGAGCTGTTGGTTGTGCCTCCAAATACGCAGCTTCCTCCCGAACAAGTCCGTGCCTGATCTTTTTGTGTCGGTATGCCAGTGTGTGCACGCCGTCTTCTGCTATCCATCGCTTCGTGTCGAACGCCGACAGCGAGACCTTGTCAACGCGCATGCCGTAAATCTCGTGGCCCTCGCTTCGCAAGATGTTCATCCCGTGCCAGAACTGCTTTTTCTCAAACAACGCCTCTCTGTAGTGCCCATGCTGGATCTCTTTTTTACCACGTTCTTTTTTACACCTTTTGCCTTCTTGACGTTTTCTTTTTCTTCCATGATCGAATATATTTTCGGCCGTATAGCCACCGCCTCATCAATCACCCTTCCTGCGCACTTGTCTTTCATCTTCCCCAGTACCTTTTTGTTTCTGCTGCTGAATAGCGAGTGCTCTTTGGGATAATTGCTCGTATCGTATAAGTCGACGTCTTCCTCCATGTCTCTGTAGATGTCGTCTGTCTCGATTTCCATGAGCAAATTGTGTCTGTGTAGATCAGCTCGCACTTTTGGTTATCTGGTTTTCATGCGGTTGTAGAAGAAGACGTACATCAAAATCTTGCTGTTCACTAAGATTGTCATGCCGGTGTATATCGGCTTGTCCAAAAGCAGCCGCGTTTTGTGCATGTGGATGCCCGCCAGGTCGTTTCCGAATATCTCGTGCCTTGAATACGAGGGGCTGGCCATCAGGCGGCGGATCTTGTCGGTCTCCCAGCTTCGGACGATCTTCACGTCAACACGGTTTCTCAAGTTTTCCATAGTTTTGCAGAACACCGAGTTGTTCATCAGTTTGCAAAAGTTGGTCTCGAAATCGCTCTTCGCTTCTTTCCTGAACTCTGTGTTCATCCTGATGTAAGGCCCCATCCACCGCTCGTCGTCGAACTCGATTATCCGGTGGACTTTTTTCAAACGCATTCCCTGTCTGAGGTAAAACTGCAGATTTTTGTAATGGACGACGTACTTGCTTTTATCCTCCAGCGTGACAACCAGTTTCTCGCTTTTCGGAAAGTCCAGCCCCAGATCGTCCATCATTCTTTTATGATACTTTGACATCTGCTCCACCCCGATCGCCTTTTTCTCTGGCGCGGGCGGGTAGCTGTTGTGGGATTCGTGGAGCTCCTCCGGATACTCCAAATCCACCTCTAAGATCCATCCTATCCGAGAGTTTTCTTTCAGCTTCATGATTTGCTCTTCGGTGGGCATCACTCTCTTCCACTTGAAGCCTACTTTGGGCAGCGGCAGGCTCATGGCCCAGCCCTACAGATTGTTCGCGTCCAAGTACGTGATATATTTTTTCGGCTTGCTTGGGTCGTAGTCGGCCGCCCGCGGGTTGTTCGCCTTCGCGTACCGCTTGCTAGCCAACGAGATGCCGCCCGCATGTCTTTTTCGATGAACAGGTGCATGTCCAGATCGGTCAAAAGCTCCAGCTCGATGCCGGTCTTTTTCAGCAGCGCATCCCAGCTCAGACCGGGGGCTGTGTAATAATGAGCTGGGTCTAGCCCGTACTTTTCCATACAGACTTTTCGGAGGTTTTCGAACACGTCTGCTTGCGGCATGACGTCGGTTTTCACGTACAGATCGTGATAGTCGCCGAGGGTTTTGCATGCGAACTCGGCCCAGACCTTTTTCGCGTGGGCGTACTCTTCGTCGGTTATCCCTTTCCCCGCCAACTTCGAAAAGAACTCTTCTTTGGCCGGAAGCTCTGTCTCGGCGAACCTTTCAAAGGCATCCATGTATTCGTAAGGATAAATACCTTTCTTCAGGAGCAGCTTCCTTTTTTCGATCTCTTCATAAGTTTTTTCCGTTATTTTATTGTCTTCTGGTGAGCTGCCCTTTACCAGCGCGTCTAAGCGTCTCATCATGAAATTAAGGCTGTCTACGAACCTCAGGTTTCCAAGCGAAAAGGAGATGTATTTCTCTGTGTTGTTCGAGATGCAGCTTATTTCTCCCTGCACCCTCGCCATGGCCTGCATCAGCAGGTGTCCATCGTAGCCCTTCAGGTTGTGGAAGACCACCGGTATCGGCGCCGTTTTGAGTTTTATGCGGAGCTTCAGGTTGCAAGCGTTGTGCGCAGCCCCCGGTATTTTCCGGTTAGGTGGCAGTGGTCTTTCACCGCGTCTTTGTAGTTTTTCACTAAGAGTGGCTCTTTGCAAAATTTGCAGTCTTCATTGTCTGGGCCTTTAGGCTTTCTCTCTCTCAAAGGGCCCACAAACCCATTCATAGTCTGGTAATAGCACCTTTTATGGCTTTGGCCGCGGTACTCGCCGGTATTAGGATTGAACACATTGATCGAGTCTCTAAACTCTGTCTATACCAGACTTTCGTTGAACAGGTGACATTCTGTCGCGCTGTTGTATTTACGCCACTCCTCTGGCGTCATAACGGTCGACTTTTTGTCGGCCAGCTCGACCCTCATCACCTTTTCGTGGTACTGAAGGCTCGCCAAAAACCTGTACACCGTGTCTTTCCCGCGGCACACGTACGGACCGTGCGTCTGGCCGTCGCTTTTCACGATTACGTATGAAAAACCGCAGGGCTCGTGGATGTCTGTTTTGATCGTTGCCTGACCTTTTTTCGCACAGCCGTGGATCTTCCTTATTAACGATTCGAGGTCGGCGTACACCACGAACGGCGCTTTCATCTGTTTGTGGTGGTTCTTAAACTTTACCTTGTTTTCGCCCTCTTTGGGCAGTTCTATCCTCGTCGGCCTTTTCAGCTGCCCCATGCATTCGGGTTTATGCCTTTCCAGCAGCTCTGCCGTCGTGTAGCCGTGCAGACAGCGCTCGCAGAAATGTTTTACGCCTCCGTGCTTGCTTTGGTCGTGCAGCAGCGCGCTCAGCCTTCTCACGAAGGTAAAGTGCGATTTTTCTTTGTCCTGTATAAGCATCAAATTGATTCTCGGGACGCTTACCTCTTTTTCGCTGAGCCTATGCACGATCACGCGTTCTGTTTCCCAGCCAAACACGTTTATAGCCAGGAACGGGTTTTGCTTTTCTAGCCTATTTATCTGCTATACGGGCGTTGGGAAGTCTATTCCTGTAAATTCAGCCTTCTTCTGTGGGATATCTTGACGGCCTTGATATGTTCATGCCGTCTTTCGGTGGAAATAACGCCGCACACAGCGACCATCTCAAGCACTGGTTGTCTCGGTTGTGGACGTTGATAATCGCTTTTTTGTTTTGTAGCTTTTTGGGCAGCGGCATGTAACTGCCTCCACGAAAAGGCTGGTATTGGGCGACATTGATGTAGGCTTTCAAGACGGCTTCTACCACCCAGCCTGAGCCTCTTTGAGACCATACTTCTATTTCTCCTTTGAATTCATCGATTGATCGGCGTAATACGTCGCTTACCGTAGCCGCGTTGTTTCTGTTGAAAACCATGGTGTTACTCTGTTTGAAATAACGCTTCATTTCTTGCTTTTCATCATCTCTAGTTATCGAAAACTTAACGTCAAGCGCGAACTGCGTTTTGACGCTTTTTAGGGTTTTAATTTCATTTTCTATCACTTCTGCAAATTTTGATTTTGTTTCTTGGGCGAATTTCAAAAGGTCGACTTTGAATTTATAGGCTTCTGGAACTTCCATTTTCCACACACGAAGCCATTCTTCGAAGTCGTTTCGTACCAACTGAAAATCAAAATCCCTGCTGGACCTTACAGAGGGCTGGAGTCTCGCGTTCTCTTCGCGCGAGATAGGGCCGTAAAACGTCTCTATCACATCAGAAGAAAACCTTGACGCGGCCATGGTTGCTTTATACCAAGGCAGGCGGCTTGTTCAATTGGAAAAAATTCTGGATCAAAAATCATACTCGCGCAAAGCGAAACGACTTATAAGGCCGAGATTTGTTTGATTCACGGCTTGCAAGATCAGCAATCACACCCGCCTTAAACACATGTATAATGGTGATTCTAGACTCAAGGCGGTTTGTTCTAATCTAATAAGAACGAAACACCTTGATCCAGAATCACCATTGTACATGTGTGTATTTTAATGCCACTACGCTACGTCCTTAATCCATAGGTCATATACCATTTATATACACCGTGCTAAAGAGGAGAACAGTGATCACTGGCATTGTTAATTCAGAAATAGCACAAAACGCAACGGTAACAGAATAGATAAGGAGATGTGACACCGTATAAAACATTCCATGAAGTCATCCATTCATGAAGATTAACCAAAGGCGAGCGTTTTGATTTCCAAAGAGAATCGTGGTTGTGGAAACATCCTTTTAAACTTCAAAACCAGTTTGCCCATTACTGGTGGGTTGGGTTTATTTGTTTTCAAATGACTCTATCCAGAGAGCTAACAAAAGTTTCTAATTTTTGCAAAATTTTTTTCGAGCATCTTAGAAACATTGTGGACCGTGCAAATCTTCGCAAATATGGCCCGGTTCGTCGGGGTGCGAGATGGCATGATTTTGTCACACAACTAGTACTTCGTTCACACCAGCATGTTTAACATGTTTAAACGTGGTTTAACGGTGCTCATACACCGAATGCAAATATGGCGGACCACTCGGTCGGTGCCCGGGACGAGTCGCATGAAAGCGAGGGTAGTCAGGCTTTGATGTTTTGTTTTGACAATGCTTCCCCAGAAAAGTCTTGCTTCGTCGTCGATCTGGTCTGTTTTATTTAGCTGTGGCTACAAGCTGCTGTGTTTCTGAACGCTACGAGAAGGGATATAAATTTTCCACCGTTCGCCTCTTAAGCTTAGGGAAAATAGTGGATCAATCCAATTCGTTGAGACGAAGGAAAGGAGTTCACGATCGCCGCAGGAACTAAAGTTTGTTCGCTACATTTTACATTAGAAGATCTTGAAAAATCGTATAAATGACGAGCTTATGTGGTGTCTGGTGGTGTTTCAACGCGATTTACATGGCCAGTACCTTCCCCAAAGTAAAGAAAAGCTCCTCTTGAAAAACATCCTCTGTCTCAAAGGAAGAAGTTGACTTCGCGTCCACTCGCACGGAATCGGACGAAACAAATACTACGGTGTAATAACCAAGCGAACGAACTTCAACTGCCCCCATCGTTGTATCCAGTGAATGCTTTGAGCCAAATGAGGACGACTTGGAGCTAAATGCGGTCGCTTGCACATTTTCTAAGATCTTCCAGCCTGAACAAACAAACTCTAACAGTTCCCTCGGCGATCGTGAACTACTTTCCTTCGTCTGTTTTCCCTGAGAGGCGACCGCGGAAACGGAAAAAGAAAAACACTTTCTCTGCTGTGGAAGATTTCAATTCCTTCTGGTGGCATTCAGGAACACAACAATTTATAGGGAGGGCGAAACAAGAACAGACCAGATCGACGACGAAGCAATACTTTCCTGTCAAAACAACACATCAAAGCCTGACTAGCCTCGCTCGCATGCGACTCGTCCCGAGCGACAACCGAGCGGTCCGCCATATTTGCATTTGGTGTATACCGTGCACACCCCACAACTTAACAAGTTGAAAACCTGTTTGATAAAAATATGTTAGTAAGCCGGTAAGGGAAACCTAAACCGGATTTAGAAAAACAAGTTTAGTTGGTGTGGATGGGGCATAGGACAATTATTTGTTCTGTTCACGAACACGACTTTGAAACGCCTTGGCTTTGGAATGTTAGCCGTGGGAACGACTTCTGATCTAACTGGCTGTACTTTGATTACGCTTGTTGATTAGTTCCAGTGGCAAAAAATAGTTCAGTCTGTGTTCAATATTGTCTGCCATCTGCTAAACTTTGGTTTGGTTCATACAAAAAAATGTGGATCGAAACAATGGACAGGAGTTGAAAGTCGACTAATGAAATCATTTAAGGTATGAAAGTGAAGGCGTCGAACGCACTCTCATAATCTTTGATTACTGCTAGTTCTACAGTTAGTGTAGCGAGATGAGGTCCAACCGTCCGCCATCTTTAAAAGCAACGACGAGAAGGCCTTGGGAACGAGGTAGGAGAAAAACTTCCGGATCGGAAGTTATCTTAGAAACCCATTTTCAGAGTTTGCAGTCGATGTTTTTGTAGCCGAGAGGAAGACACTGGTTTAAAAAAGTAAGTATAACTGGTCTACTTCTGAATAGGACTAGAAGAATTCAGGGAACAGTACAATAGGAGTTTCTGGTTTGATTCTATCCGGTTTCGGTTCAACATGATCAGAACCATTTCAATCAATTCGCTATCAACCAAAGCGACATGGCACCGGGAATTCACGCCCAGCGCCGAAGGGCGAATAACGTATAACCTTTGTAAGCTCATGGAGGGAGCGGTTATAACGAAAGTTAATGATTTTTTACGACATCAAATGGTGCAGACGTTACAAACTGAGTATTCAGACTAGTTATATTCCCGCATCGAGTATACGTACATAAACATAGGCAAAGAGGACCACAATATGCAAATTTTGAACTAGTCCTATCTTTAGTTACTGAGTTGTGTTGAACTGGTCCTTGTAACCAAGTACCTGAATACAGGTCAACACACAACACTCCTCTGAAGGTCGCATGAAGTCGCAATAGCACTCGTCACGCGTTCATGATTAATGGAATATTTGATGGAATGATAAGCTTCCCAGTATAAAGAAAACGTTCCCTACTGACTCTCAGTGTTGTCAGAATCCCAAGATACAAGATTCAATAGCTGGTTTTTACGTGACGTCACTAAAATTCAAACTACAAAACTATTGATCATTCTGAGATTTTACTTTAATGATGTATAAGAGCAGCTGAAAACTAATATTCAAACAAATTTTCTCTCCGAATGGGTTCTTGGTTTTGTGATACACTACGCTTAAATTTCTACGCTTTTGCGTGACGCCGCGTTTACATGACGGCCCAGAGAGCGGTCATGATGGTTAAAAAAGTGACTTATTTTGAGGAATTTGGCTATCTGATATGGTTGGCGAAATGGTGCAAAATTCACAAAGTTTATATTCATTCACATTTAATGTTGTTATTATTATTCACGAATATATTTATTCACATTCAACAACTAAATTTATATTCAAGAAATATATTAATTCACATTTAACGACGTATTTCGTATTCACGAATGTATTTACTCACATTTACGGGATGTATTCATTCACATTCAACGGTTTATGTTCATTCACATTCACGATCGAAATATTGGTTCCACACGGTGCAATATTCATTCAACATTTTCTGCGCACCGCCTTCGCGCATCATTAGGTCCCAGTTCCCGCTCTATGCTGAACGAAGGAAGGCCTATTATATGAAGGGGTAGAACAAAGTCAAAAGACCCCAAACATACACAACTGAACATAAACATTACATGGGCTAGAGGAGATAACAGACTGCTCGATGATTTCGGATGAGCAAGTAGATAATTTCGTACAACGTTTTATGAGTGATCGTGGGACTTTGTTCGGGTATTCCTTGGTGACCGGACATCTTCCATCATTATAGGTCTCAGAGTTCAACGGGAAGGAATCAGGGAGAGTATTGACCGCGTTGACCCTGGAAACTCTAGAATCCGCTAGGCTGTCGTAATTTCTAGGAGAGCGTATTCTGTGGCTGCTCCAAATAGCTTGTGGCGTATTGACGGACACCATAGCCTGGTTACTGTCATGCACGGGGGTATTGATGATTTTCCTTTAA
>NW_028301540.1:21802500-21855000 GCF_042242905.1 Orbicella faveolata
AAAATCATTTCCTGTTCTTACAAACAGTAGAAAATGTATTTTAATCTTTCCCTAAAAAAAATTATATAATTTGTTTACAAAACAACAATGACTTTGGATGACTGTAGATGTCCTAATGGTTAATATTATTGGTTTTGACCAAAAAAAATATCAAATTTACAACATACAGTCAAAGCACAAAGGGTGCATAATTTTTTTTGTCACCATATGAACCTAGTTTTTCTTATTCATCTGGAAAATGAAAACCCTCGAACTGGAAGTCATCTTCAAGTCCTGGTGGAGGAAAGTGTGCTCTAATGCAACACACTGCACATGATGGCAAAGGGACTCATTTCTTTGCCAAGAGTGCCCCAGCACCATCTGACAAGTTGACGATAGGCTATGTGCCTGTTAAGTTTATGTTGGGGACCTTCATGGGACTGAGAATACTGCTGCTTATATTGGTACCAGGCTGTCTGCAGTACCCATCTGTTGAGACAAACAGCTTGGAAACCTGGATGTTGAGTTATACAAACTGGGGCTTCAGCAACCTCCCCCATCTCTACTGCCTCCCTGTTTTTGTTGCACATTTGAGGAAACTCTGGACAGCACGTACATTCCTCATTTCTGTTCAGTATTTGGCAATTTCCACATGTACACCTAAAGTAAATAAGCTTTGTTTGACTTGGATTTATTGCACAGTAAAAACATAAGAACCTATCCCAAACTTTTCAGGATAGCGTAGAAGGTTCTTTATCATTTAATGTCTGAGAATCCGGCCTAGTTAGGTATGCAAAAGGTTCTGTCAGTAATATCCTTTTGAAGAATAGCAGAATCTAATCTGAAATTATAATATTTGTGTCAGTCTTACGAGGTCTTACATGCGTTTTTCTCTGATTTCTAAACAAGAAGCAGATCCACTTGCAAGCTCAAACACTGCTCAGTTTGTCAGCACTAGAACAAACCAAACATATAGGTTACTAATAATAACTACATTAAAAGTTATTTGTTTCGTTTCAGAGGTAACGATGGCAATCGTTCCTTTTCTAAAAAAAAGTAGGTTAGCTTAAAAATTATGTTTCATAATCTTGTTACGGTTCTACAAAAAATGGAGTATATTGTGTTGTTGATAGGAATAGGGATTCAATATTACAGAGTTTCGGTACAATCGACTTTACTCCAGGAGGGTGATTTTAAACTAGTTTAGTAAGGTCTAAAATATAGCATAGCAGTGGATATTGCCTCTCTAAATGCTTGTGATATCACAATAGCTATGAATAAAACGAACAAAAACGTGCAACAACGATTTTATTTTTATTCTTTTTTTATTGTGTTTGTTTACAATTCTCGAGCTCATGAGCGTTTGATCTTCACAGCATCTCCAAGACATCAAACGCCATTTAATTCATGGTGTGCCACAACAGATCGGTTAAATTGTATTGTTTAAGTTAGAAAATATATCCAGAAACTCTTACCAGTCTGAATTTCTGGTACAAGCATTTTCGTCCTCGTGTTGATGCTCCTCTTCTAATTCTCCTTCTTCCACACCTTCTTTGCTGGAAGAAAACTCTGGTTCGAACTGGTACGGCCGGATCACATTTTGAGAGATATTTTCATCGTCAATAGAAAGACTTGATTGAGATGAATGCGAACAGGTTTCGTCGTCAGACATTTCGAAGCGGCTGAAACTAAACTAGTTCAATATACTCAGTTCGGCTAGCTAAACTCTTCATGCAAAACAAAAGCGAAGCGATGTGGCATCACGATCTGATGTCACATGTTAATCCGCTGGCCATTTAAGCTCCCGCGATGAAAAGGGAACATGGTGGATACAATCCGAAGCTTTGGATCGACTTTTTCATAAAATCATTCATCGTCGATATAAATTATCGCTTTCAAATTGATCCATCCTATGTTAACATCAATACAAAAAATAATTAAAATTAGCCTTGAGTTCCCCTTTAACAGTAATAAGCGTGGAATCACTTGCCAGAGGTAGTACTCTTTACATGTATGTCATAATTTCTCACCTTCCTTGCAAACATGAGCTTCTGACAGTGTCGAAGACAACTTTGTCAAGTCTACGAGCCTATATCCCTCTCCCAGGCAAGCCGTTTCATCGTCAAAACATTCTGGAAAACTATCAGAATAATCTTCTGGCGTCATTTTCAGTCGGGAAGCACTCAGCGATTGATCATTTTCAGAATCCGATGAAGGTTGTTGACATGATACACCAGCCACTAGTTCGGGAACTCCACTATCATCTGGTGGCGTTTTCTTCGCTTTTTTCACGTACCTCTGAACGCCAGTGAAAGGGTTTCCTTTCTGTTTCCTTCTGTAAACATTTTTCTTCTTTCTTCTGGGCATTTTGGACCCAAAACTCGCTATAAGAAAGCTATCTCTTGTTCTCTCAATCTCCACTGTTGTGATAACACGTTCGGTTCGACGAATTTCGATCCCATGAGGTCTTTGAAAGTCTTAAACATCATGTAATAGGTCATATAGTTTCCTCACAACAGTGGAGGAGGATTTATGGGAATTGGATGGACTGCAGGGAAAGAAATCGATGTAAAACCAAAAAATGCTAGTTTGCATTGCCATAGTAACCAAAACTGTTTTTTCACTGTACTAAATAAAACGCTTCGCTAGCAATGAAACAGCGCAATATTAACTCTAAAACACTCAGCATAGCATTCTTCTATGCCAGAAGTGTAAGATTTTGGAAAAACAAAAATATAGACATTTTGGTCAAATTTTAGGTTAAGTCCAATTTCCTTAAAGTGCCTATAACACCAAAAATTTTTTTGCGCTTAATTAAATCTCTGTACGGAATTGGGAAAAATGTCGCAAAATTTTTTTAATTCGGTTCAAACCGCGATTTTTTATGATTTTTTAAAGATCGGAAAAATGGCACTTTTTCAAAACATGACCGAGTCACAGAGTCACTGAAAAGGGTCTGGGTATAGCGAAACTTGTGACGTCATTCCAGGCCATTGATCGCTTTCTTGTTTGGAACCGCGTTTGCTTCGCTTTGGAAGGTCAGAAATCTTGAAAATGCCAGATAAATGCGTTGTTTTCGGCTGTAATAATAAGCCAAGTAAGGCAGAAGGTATTTCGCTTCATCCCATACCTTTTGAAGGGGCTGATGAACTGCAGAAGCGAAAAAGAAGAAAGCAATGGGTTGACTTCGTAAAATCTAAGCATGCTCATTGGGAGCCCACGAAGTACTCGGCAGTGTGCTCAAAGCATTTCCGAGAAGAGGACTACGAAGTAATGTTCCCTGGATTGACAAACGTCAATATGCAAAGAAGACTACGGAAAGATGAAATTGGCATTTGTGTTTGCCCGACGATCCAAGCGCCTTGTGTTTCGGGCGGAAGTAAACCAGAAAGCAAGCGAGCTGAGAGAAAGGTGAGAAATGCACATGTATTTTCATTAAAATGAGCAGCTTTCCCGCAGCATCTCGTTGTTAACATGTTTCTTTCATGTTCTCAATTTGTATTTGCAAAAGTTTTGATGGTCTTTAAGAGTGCATTCCTCCGTTTTTCTTTCCTCTTCATATTGAGCCAGCCATTCCTCGTCTGCCATCGGCTCATTCGCATAGGCATCTGGTTCATCATCTGAGGTTTCGTGTTCGCTCGGGTTTGATGAACCCTCGACTTCTAAGTCGTACTCGACCTCGACCTCTGCGGCCTCAGAGTCCGAGCTAGAGTCATAGCTAGAATCGCTGGACGACATTATAAGTACGTTTGAATATTCAAACTTTTGTTGAGTCAAATAAAAGTTCTTTTGACGAAAAACTAACCCTCAGTACTCTATCCCACACACAAAACAACGTGAGAGTTTATACTGGAGCGACACTGGCAATGGCCTGGAATGACGTCACTAGTCCCATTCTCCCGAATGCTCGGTCGTGCTCTTAACAGCGCCAACTTTAAAAATTCGTAAAAAATTCGGGTTTTAACCGAATTCAAAAATTTTTGCGACATTTTTCCCAATTCCATACAGAGATTTGATTAGGCGAAAAAAATGTTTTGGGGTTATAGGCACTTTAACAACATCTTCATCCACATATGTCGTGTCGCTTCCTTCATCTAACAGACAATTCACAATAATTCTCCTGTTTCCGTTCTTTAAGACGATTGGTATTGTTCTTAATGCCACTTCTGGTTGTCCTTCTTGATTTCCAAATGTTTCCATAGTAACGGATCGTCTGGTACCATTCCCCTGCATGGTTTCTCTCGGTCTCCCATTTGCATTTATCATTGGTTGAAGGGGTGTGGTCAAAGTTTGAACGTATAGTTCTGCTTCTGGTCACAGATGAAATTGAGCAGGTGGCGCCCTATCATAGTGAAGGAGATTTTGACGAGTTCCTGTACATTCGTTAATGCCGCAATTTGAGTCTCATGTAATTAAGACTGTCGTATTTATTATCCATGCAAGTTTCATTCCACTACAATGCAAAGAATACTTGAAACCCTCCATTACATTAATTTTTTATACTTTATCAAAGTCCAGTTAAGTTCAGGATTTTAAATATATTGCTTCCTTTGGGACAATGTGAACAAAATTATACCTACCTTTGAAACTTCTTACAATTAAATGGTGTTTGATTTGTCATGAAGTGGTTGTTTAATTTTATTTTGCTTGGGTTATACTGGAGCAAATCAAACAAAAAACTCAGCAACTAATGCTGTTCAATTCAGCTGCATTAACTGTCAGTAGCTTATTAGCAACAACTCGCTCTCTAATAATATTGTATGAACAAAAAAAACACAAGACTAATCTGGCAGTAAAGGGACCATGGACACTGGGTGCTCCCTGGGATAACAACGAGAGTGGGTGGTAGCGACACACCCTGGACAGGTAATTGGGTGGTTAGTGGACACACCCTGCAAACAAAGTGGGACAGTTAGTAGGCTCAAACCCCAAAGCATAAACACAACATGGGGTGTTTAGCAGACACAAACCCCAAAGCAGAAACTTGGGTGGTTGGCAGACACACCCAGTGAATGAGTTGGGGTGATAGTGCACTCGCCCAGAGAACAAAGCCCCCCAACCTGGCTGCTTAGGTAGCTAAGAATAAGGTGGGGTAAGGGACCCACCCAGCCTGATGCAGGCAGTAGCTAAGTGGAAGGTGTGCACCTGGGGCAGTAGTCCAAGTTTATTTACAGGGAGGGTAGAGGAGGGGAAGGAAACACTGTACACTAGCCGAGGAAAAAATACCTGACGTGCCTAGTGTGCTGCTGGTACAAAGACTGGTGTAGCATAACATGTTTGTGTGTACTGTTTGTTGAGACCGGATATGCAACAGATACTAAAACTGATAACATAAGATGAGCATACATCAGTAATGGATAGGATTAATACCATTGACATGAGCCTTAATTGTTGATAAGGATACCGAGACAACATAGCTAGTAGTGTCCATTGTTTATGGTATCAAGTTCCTTGGCATGTTCGTAATGCACTTACGCAATAACAGAATAGTATCTCTGTGGCTGAGACATATCGATAGACAGTAATAATAGCTAATAATAATAATAATAGCTAAGAATAAGGTGGGGTAAGGGACCCACCCAGCCTAACGCAAGTGATAGCTAAGTGGAAGGTGTGCACCCAAATTATGCCCCAAATACTGCCAGGTACATAGTGACAAATATTAGTGGAACTTAAGCAAGGCCTACATTGTAATGTGCTTGGCTCCTGTGGGTGGCGGCTAGCTGGGCAGGGACTGCTTGGAGTATTCAAGCAGGTGTCCTGATGTATTGGGTGTAGCAATTGCTGGACCAACGGCCAAGGGTTTGGATGAGCCAAGGGGGCAAGCCGGCCTCTGCAGCAGTAGTTGCAGCCCCGATGCAGAAACTGTGGGATGCATAGGACTCTGTGGCGAAACCCAAGCATTGAAGCTGGAGGTGCAGAATTGAGGTTACTTTGTTCCTGGTGAGAAATTGCCCTGTTAAGAAGAAATAAAGGAGGGTGGAATTGCCTGAAAGCTGGTGAGCCAGGTAACGGCACATTGCTTGTACTGCACAGACTGAATGGCTAGAAGGAGCGAGTGTAATGGAACAGCCCATCCGGAAGGGATCAGTTTTAGATGATTTCAGTTGCAATGATAAGGAGCCTGGGGAAGTAAAACTGATGTCTGAGCGAGACAGGTGTACCAGCGGGTTGAAGTGAACTGAAGATGGTGAGGTGAACTTGCTCAAACCTAAGAAGGCAAAGAAGGCCAGAGTAAAGGCTGACCAGAGCATGAGTTTGTCCTCTGATGCAATCTCAGGGTCATCTGCCAAAGCTCCTTTTCGCTGGCGCATGACTCGTGATAGGTAGACAGTGGCAAGAGGAGAGTCCAATTGTCCGCTTGACAACTCCTAGAAGTAAACGAAGAAGGGGGACATCTGCAAACGGGTCTGCGAGGCTGTTTTCGATGTGTGCAAACTGGATACCAGCCAGATACAGCTTAATGGTTGGGACGCTGACTTGATCAGAGAGCCAAAAGGCAAAATAACGTAGTTGTAACTCAGGGATCAGGGGTGCCATTGCCTTGAACAACAAAAGGTATACCTGCGAATTCCAGTGTAGTAGGTGCGATGTGCAGAAGGTGCAATGGCTTGGGACTGCAGAAATGCTAGGCGACCTGTCAGAGGGTCGGCACTGAGGGAGGCAGAGTCGTGGGTTCTGAATCTGCCTGCGGGGCATGTTGACGGAACCGGGACATCTGAAAACAGGACAAAGCATCAGCGATTGAATTGTCTGTACCTCCAATGTGAGAGACAAGAATGGAGAATTGGTGGGATGCAGCGCAAAAGAAGATTGAACGAACAAGGTGCATAAGGAGGGGGTCACGGGAAGAAACCTTTGCCCAAATGTCCACAACTGATTGGTTATCACAGTGGAATAGCAGTTTCTTTTCCCTCTAAAGTGGACCCCACAGGAGGCAGGCAAGAGCTATGGGGTAGAGCTCTTTCCACTGGTTGGAGTGATCAGACAGGTTGGAGGGCCAGGAACCATTCAGCCATTGACCTTGAAAGTAGATGCCAAAACCAAGACCTCCAGATGCATTGGTGAAGAGCTCGAGATCAGGAGATCTTTACCAAAAGAGGTCAGGGATAATAGCGTGGCCATTCCAGAGAAGAGGAAACTTCAGCCACCAAACGACATCCCTGCGAACTTCAGTGTTGAGGGATATATGATGGTGGGGTAGGCAAGCAGTGGTACTCGGGTCAATCAAGCGCCGTAGGAATATGCGACCAGCTGGGATGATTCGACAGGCAAAGTTAAGTTCACCAATAAGGGAGAGAGGTTGTCTTTTAATGCACTTTTTCTGAGAAGACCAGGTATGAACTTCAGTCATGAGCTCTGAGAGTTTATCAGGAGGTAAGGAGCATTCCATGAGATTGGAATCAATCAGTATGCCAAGGAACACCAGAAGAGAGGTTGGACCTGGTGAGGACTGGAGCCCAAAAGGTAGGCGGAGATCCACATAGAATTTGCCTTGCCAGTGCATGCCAAGGAGGTCTCAGTCACTGGGGGACACAGGACAGAGATGAAAGGCGTGCTTAAGGTCAGGCTTAGCCATGAGAGCACCAGTGTCAAATGAGGCAATATTAGCTTTTCTTTTAATATAATGCCAGATTTTCCAGGGGTCCAGGTGTGGACAAGAAAGCATGACATTCTGCTGTGCAGAGAAGTTCTCTCAGTGAATCCATTTTCTGTGAAAAAATTTCCAATGAATGAGGAAAACTGTGGGAGGAAATTAGCAACAACCTGAATAGCGCAAGTGGTGTGCGAGTTTTATGTGACAAAAAGGGATTGGGATCACCTCAACATATTAATTAAGAGGTACAGGAAGAAGAGGAATGCTGAAGAATAGTCAACTGGAGTGTCACCTGAACCTGCAGAATTGGACAAAGTACTGGCAGATATTGAAATGGAGGAAGTTGCTTCCACCTCCCAGGAGATCGATGAAGCAGTGAGAAAAGAGAAAGAGGATACTGATAAACAGGAAGCTGAAAGTATAAGAAAAATGGAAATGGAGAAATTAGGAGAAACCCAGAAGAGAGCAGTTGAGGAAGAAGAACAGGAAAACCATATGAAGAAAAAGAGGAGTGGCACTGAAACAATCTCATTTCTGCGTGAGAAAGCTGAAGGCGAGAGGGCATTGAGAGAAGAAGAGTTAGCGACACGAGAAAGCGGCTAGAATTAAAGGAGAAGAAGCTGGCTTCTTATCTTCATCAACAGAAATCTATTATGGAGCTAATGCACCACCAGCAGCAGTGACGATCTCAGATCCTCATGGCTGCTGTTGACAAACTTGTGAACAAAAGTAGTTAGATCCCTGCACTCAGGAGTATTTTCCATTGATTACCACATTATGCCATAATCTTATGTGTTAGGGCTTTTTTTATATTATTTAATTGTATTGTCAAGAAAAGCTCCTTTTAATGGTGAGGTTTATCGAACTTGAACAACCATTTTGTTCTTTATTCAATCTTGTTGTGCCATAAGTTTACATTCAGAAGTTGTGTTGAATAAATAACATTTTATGTCATATTACATAAATGATTAAATTAAACAAAGTATTCTTGCAACATGGGTGGGTCCAAATGAAAATACTGGGAAGTGGTATTACCATTAAGGTATGTAAGGGCATTCCTTAAAAGGGCACAAACAATGTACATTTTACCTATTTGGCTGAGCTCTACTTTAAGTTTTTCTTAAAATTGAGAAACCAAAAATAATTAATTATGTCCCCAAACAACCACTCCACTGAGCTTCTCACTGCGCTCATGGAACTGTTAAACTGCTGCATTAGGGGGAGGGGGGGTCAGGATTCCATTCTGAAATGGAGCTTGCAGGTGTATGTGAAGAGGGTATGCCATTTCTCCATATATACACAAAGGCTGCCCAGTTGGGGAGAAAGCAAATCTTTGTAGCCAAACAGTGCAATAATAAATTTATATTTTTATTACCTTTGTGAACAATATAATTTTACTATTTGGTTTTTTAAGATTAAGATTGATTGAATGATGCAACGCTGTATCACTGTAAAGAATGCTTTCACCGCACTCCTATTTTGCTGCTATAAAAACTTAGGGGTACGTAACACTTACACATAATTTATGCCTACAGTGTACATGACGATTTGTGGTCTGGTTATAAAAAAACTGATTTGGATACAACTTGCACTACATGTATAGTCTAACCTCCACTAAGAGACAATCCTGTAACTGAACACTTACCAGTTGAAAAGTTTAATAGTCCCCGCCACTTAGCTTACAAAGCTGTTAAGATATTAAGCCTCCCATAGGGGAAACACCTTGGCTAAGGGGTCACTATTTTTGGTTTTAATGCTCTGTGGTTACAACAGGTTCATCTTTATGCATATCAGTACTAAGTATGTACTATTTAGCCACATATAAAATTATTTATATTTTACCTACAAAATATCCAGGCTTGGATGAATGAAATTTAACTGAATTTACTTTACATCTTAGAGCTAGTCTGAGTTCTTATTTATTTACAGGCTTTACTTCTGCAAGTTTTGCAGCCATTGCAAAATCTGTTTTAAGAACAAAATTACATTCAATATAATTGTGCAAACAACATTTAACTATAAGAGAACTCTTATTACTCAAAATTGCATGTTCTTATTCTATTCAGTTGTAGCATATTGGTCTAAAGGAGGCTGGTTAATGGCCATAATATATTAATTATAAATTGAGAAAACCATTATAACATATGCACAGCTATTAAGAAATATATACAACATGTACCTTCAGAAAATATCCATACCTCCACCAGGGAAGGGATTTTTTTGAAGACCCCCTACTCCATTGGAAATTCCAGTGAAACTTCATGCATTTCTTTATTTTTTTGGTCTTGCTGAAGCCCCCATCCCCCAGGAAATTCCAATCCCTTCTGTGGGGGGAGTATGGATGATTTCTGGAACTGCATAATATTGAAATTATTGGAAGCATAGGAACACTGAAGAGTGATTGTTACTACACTTACTAACACAAGCCTCTATGACATCCTTGTCAAGTTCTTTGGAGGTCTTAAACAAGAGCTCTTCTCTGTTATAAAAACCACACAGCAGTGACCTCACCAACACTCTTGGACTGATCCACTGATCCACTGACAAGTTCTGTAAGCTAATGAAAAAAATGTTTTCAAAATTACTTTTTTACCTCTAATGTTTCAATGAAGTTGTTAAAACAGGTTAAATGTAAATAGCAAAGTACAATTTTTTTTGGAAAATGGAAGGGTCTACTGGTTGCAGTTAAAAATAATTGGCTGAAAACAGGTCTTACAGTGGTTGAACTATGTCAATTCCTGCCTCTTGATTCCTGTCTGTAGAGAGGTATGTTCATGTAATTATAGTGTACAGTTAACTATATGCAATTTCAAAACAAAACGTCTTATACATACTATTTCAGCTGTTCCTTTTTCTTTTTTAATTTTTCTGTGGACATTAATTCCTGTACTTTCTGTTGACTTACCTGTAAAATTAATTATCAGAAAAGTGTTAGCTTGATGGATTTAAGAGTTGAGTCAAAGTAAGTTCATGTAAAACAAAACAATGGGGTTTGTTAATGATATCAGTCCCAAAATATACAGAGAAACATAATGTTCTTGCTGCATGAGCTTTTGATTTGATCCTAATATATAGATTTAGGCCAGCCTAAAAGCGGAGCTCCTCAGTTATTTTTTGGAATGTTGTTACTAATGAAAATAATCCAACTTGTATGAGGTAAATTGCGAATGATTTAATAGTTTCAGCCGGAACTAGTATTACATCAGCAGATCGAGGTGTAAGATGGTGTGATTATGAAATATAGAGCCATGATTTCAAGGATTTCTTGGAAGCCACCAAAAATCTTGATCACATAACAGAACTGTCTTCTGTGCTTTTTAGTGGCATTTCTTGTTCTTTCCTACCTTATTCAGAAAGACAAGGCATTGTTATTAATCATTATATTCTTCCTTAGCTAACATGGGGACTCCCACACAAAAGAAGTTTACACATTATTTTGTTGTGGGGACTGATTGAAATGCAGTGGTTACAATATACTCAGTCCCTGAATCTCTACCAAATGAAATCTCACAAAAATACCAAAACAGTATACATATGTGAATAGTTGGAAAGTTTTGTTTTCTAACTTGTCCCCAAAGATACATTTAGCCATCTTCACTATTGTATGGAGTCTCCTCCTGCTGGAAGGGTTTGCAATAAGCAAAATCACCCTCACAGGAATGGTAATTACGATATTTTTTTTGCTGATCATGAATACTTGCATAGGCTTCTAATAATAATTTTATTATTCAATTTCAATGTGATTTGTTCTTTTTCTCGACTGGCATTGTGGACTACAAGAGCTGTTATTGGGTTCCATTAATTAATTTTGCTATGATTAAATTATACCAAGAATTATCAGTAAGCTAAGAGGAAGTTATATTATGTACATGTATTTTGCCTGCACTACACAACCAAATGCACTCCAAGGTTATGAGGCATAGGTACATTTGTCAGAAGAGCTCAGCATATCCAAGATATGTTTTGATTGACACATCAATTAAGATAATTTACAGCAAAATGGATAAAAAATACATCAATATCCTTCATGCACCAAAGCCACACATGAGGTTATAAGGCAATCATTTAAACAACAGATTGAAATAATTTATAAATTAGAGAACACTATTTCTACAACAGAATGGAACAAATTAACTTTATCGGACATTGCGAATGGCAAGGCTGTCTGTAGAATGTCACAAATTTTTCAACCCTTTCTTTGTACAAAAAATGCTAATTCTGCAACTTTGCCTAAGACCCAGTTCTCCATTTCGTGTTGGCAAAATATCAATTTATGCCATGTCCAATGCAGATTATCACAAAATTGATTTAAAAGCTCAATAAATATCATTTTAAAGCCAAAAAGCCAATTATGTAAATAAACCATGAGTAAATTATCTCTAAGAAAAACTGATTAATTTAAAAGGCACTTAAAAATAATTAGTTAATATGGGTTTCTTAATAATGTAATGCAGTGTATCTGTCACAATGTTGCAGCTATGATATTACTACAAACAGGATGGGTTGCAGAACGGAACCTCCAAGTCAGTTTATTCAATGAACTTGGTGCAGAATTTATAATCCCATCAAGTTGTCTGTAAATACAGAGAAACCAAACAAAGCATTACAATCATAAGTAATGAATTACTGAACTCTTTTACATGTATGAACAGTGTATGTTCCATTAATATTGGGGATCTCTCAGAAGCTGCATCCATGATAAATTAATTTGTTCCCAGATGCATTTGTTTATAGAACTTTTCACAAATTAATATCTCTGTCATAACAGTGATCTCTGTGTTCTACAACAATTAGTACACAAGAAAAATACACTCAGTAAGATATTGTTTACAATAAAAATCAATGCCTATAAGCAATCATACTTACTTACTTACTTAATCCTCTTCGTTCCTAAGTGGAACATAGGTCCTCAACTAGCGCGCGCCACCTAACCCTATTTTGTACAGTGCCTTTTGCCTCATTCCACGTAACATGCTTTGCCGCCAACTCTGCCATTCTCGTGCGCCTCCAGCTGTTTTGGGGTCTCCCTCTCTTTCGCTTCCCCTGTCGGTTCCACTCTAGTGCCCTCTTGACTACGTGTCCATCTGGTTTCCTCAGTGTGTGGCCGATCCAGCCCCAAGCTCTCTGTCTTATCTCTTCCTCTATCGGTCGTTGCCCTGTTTGACTCCAAAGGTCCTTGTTGCTGATTTTTCTAGGCCACCAAATCCGCAAGATGTTCCTCAGGCTCTTATTGATAAACACTTGCAACCTCTGCTCCAATCCCTTGGTCAGCCTCCAAGTTTCAGAACCATACAAGAGCACCGCCTTCACATTTGTCCCAAAGACTCTCAGCTTGGTCTTGGTTGTTAGTGCCATGGATCGCCATATTGGTCTCAGCATCACAAATGCCTGTCTTGCCTTTCCAATTCGTGCCTGAATGTCCTCGTCAGTGCCTCCCTTTTTGCCTACAATGCTCCCAAGGTATGTGAACTCATCCACTTCCTCAACCCGCTTCCCAGCTACCGACACAACATCACCACGTTTGGTACCAATACGCATCAGTTTTGTCTTGGTGGCATTGATCTTCAGGCCTACCTTCACACTTTGTACCTCCAAGGCTCGTGTCTTATCCCTCATATCCTGTATTCTGTGCGACAGTAGGGCCAGATCATCGGCAAAGTCAAGATCTTCTAATGATGTCGTAAAGGTCCACTGAATACCTCTTTTCCTGTCAAAGGCTGTCCTCGTCACCCAATCCAGGGCGACCAGAAACAGCAAGGGAGATAGCAGGCAGCCTTGTCTTACCCCGGTCCTCATATCCAATGGTTGAGTTTTCTGTCCATTGTGTACCACCTGTGCAGAGAAACCCTCATAGAGAACTCTGATGATGGTGACTATCTTGTCAGGCAACCCGTAGTGCTGCAACAACCTCCACAAAACATCTCTACTGATACTATCGAAGGCCTTCTCAAAATTGATAAAGTTGATGTACAAGGAGGACTGCCACTCGATACTCTGTTCTATAATAATCCGCAGTGTTGCTATTTGATCCGTGCAGCTTCGACCTGCTCGAAAGCCCGCCTGCTCCTCTCTCAGCTTTTTGTCCAACGCAATCTTAATGCGCTCCAGGATCACTCTGCAAAACACCTTACTTGCCATGTTCAGCAACATAATGCCACGCCAGTTTTTACAGTAGCTCAAATCACCTTTCTTGGGCAGCTTGATTAGCAGACCTTTTCTCCACTCCTCTGGTATCTTCTCATTCCATATCCTGTTGCAGAGGCCCAGGAGAACCTCCTCTGATGTGTCCCCTCCCGCCTTAATTGCCTCTGGTGGAATATTGTCACATCCTGCAGCCTTCCCGTTTTTTAACTTCTTTATAGCATTCTTGATTTCAATACGTGTAACGTGACCTGTCCTGATGTTAAGCTCGTCATTTGGCTCCACCTCTGGTGGGTTGATCGGCTCCTCATGGTTAAGCACTGTTTGAAAGTGCTCCCTCCACCGGTGCATCTCCTCCTCTGCTGTCCTGAGCAACACGCCTGCCTCATTTCTCACTGGCTTACAAGTATTCTGGATCCTCCCACTTAGCTTTCTAGTGATCTCGTACAAAGTCCTTGCATCACCTCTCTTTCCAGCCTCCTCAGCTCTCTCAGCTTCTGCTTCCACATACGCCCTCTTGTCTTTCCTACACCTCCTCTTCACCTCCCTATTTAACTCTTGATATCTTTTACTTGCCTCTCTCTTCTGGTTTCTTGTTCTGGCCATGTTTATGGTGTTTTTTGCCACCTTTCGCTGCTCGATTAACTCCCAAGTCTCCTTGCTGATCCACTCCTTCCTGTTTGCCTTTGCCCTACCCAGCACCTGCTCGCAGGTCTCCACATAACCTTGTTCAATCTGCCTCCATTCATCATCCACTGACAGTTCCTCCTCCTCCATCAACTGCTGCAGACCCTCAAATCTGTTATGCAGTGCTAGCTTGAATGCGTTCCTAACCTCCAGATCTTTCAGCTTGCTGACCTCAAAACGCACTCGGCCACTATCCCCCTTTCTCACTTTGGCAATCCTTAGCCTGACTTTTGCCATCAACAGGTGGTGGTCTGACCCAACGTCTGCGCCACGCATCGCGCGAACGTCCTGCAGTGAGCTCCTCCATCTCTTGCTAAATGCCAGGTGGTCGATCTGATTCACAATACCACCATCAGGAGACCTCCATGTCCGCTTGTGACACTCCTTATGGGGGAACAGCGTTCCACCGATTACCAGTTCATTTGCCTGACAGAAGTCCGCCCATCTCTCACCATTTTCATTCATCTCAGCTCTTGCTCCATGTTTACCCATCACCTCCTCTCTGCCTGTGTTATCCATTCCCATCTTAGCATTCATATCTCCCATGACGATCTTCACATCTCTACATGGCACCTGCTCCAAAACCATCTGTAGCTGGTCATAGAAATCATCCTTCACCTCCTCCGTTGCCTCATTTGTTGGGGCATAGCATTGCAAGATGGTAACCTTCTGCCACCTCGAGTTGAACCGGGCTCTGATTATCCTCTCAGACACTGGCTCCCATTCCAGCAGACATTGTGCAGCTTCTTTGGACAGAATAAAGCCAACTCCTCTCTCATGATTTTCACCTTCATCCATTCCTGAGTATAGCACAGTTTCGCCTGTAGCTACCCTCAACTTCCCACAAGAGTTCCATCTCATTTCACTTACTCCTAGAATACTAATACCATACCTCTGCATCTCCTTGATCACCTGTGCGCACTTACCAGTCTCAAACATTGTCCTAACATTCCATTGCCCGATCTTCACACACGCTTTTGGCGACAGCAATTTCGTCGGCGGTTTATGCGTCATTCGCTGCTTCGCACGTTGTTCCAACCGGGTGTTAACATCTTTTACCCCTGCTTCCCGATAGGGTGCAGTGGTAGTTCTAGCTTTGGTTTCTGTAATAAATAGCATTTTCTGGGAGCGGGTTATCAGCCCGCCGCCCAACCCCCAACCTGGAGGACCAGGGGCTGTTCTTCGTCTGGCCTCTACCCTTCGACCAATCCGGCATGGTTAGACCTGCCAGGGAACAAAGTCCCCGCCGGCACAGCTCTCTGGGTCATGGAGACACACAAGCTTCACCACCACGGCAAGGTGTCAGCCCAAGGTGAAGATAAGCAATCATAAGGACCTTAAATTTATATTTCCTCAGAAATATCTCACCAGGCCATGGTTGCTTTGAAAATCTTTGATGTTTTAATACAGGCTCCCCATCTGTAAACTGTTCATATATTGACGGACAGGAACAGGCACGTAATTCCTTTCTTTGATATACAGTGTACTTCATTGTTAGTTGTTTACTGAGTGTTAGTAGTGAATCAAATGCTAGGGGTTGGTACTCCAACTTTCACTGTGGCAGGCTCTGCCCTGAAATACAAAGCAAACTTACATAACTGTTATGAACTTCGCCACTTGATTTCGAGAGCAAACGCAATTTGCTTCAAACAAGAAACTGGAACATTGAGGGTTACAACAATGTGCACAGTCCCAATCACAGGGTCATCCAGGCTGTTTGGTTGTACATATAACTGTACAACTGTATATGAGTTCAGCTTCCAGAAGAAAATCAGAGTTTGTTAGGATAAATACTGATGTTCTTGCTTACTGAATGAATGAATGTGCAGTTTCAGAAGATATTCACACGCAACATCCATTCATGGCCAGTCTTTAGCAATTCCAAATTAAAGTATCAGGAATCAAGAGCTCTAATAGAGAAAAACCTCCATGTGGGGTATGAATCTTTTCTTGAAGAAAACAATGTCTGAGAAATCATTAATTACAAAATAATGTTTAAGAAACATCTTACCTTTCAGAGAATTTTGTAATCTACACTGTCTGGCCAGTTCATATACATGTATTTGACAAGTTGACACTGGGCATGTTTGCCCTTCAACATCAGATTACTATGTAGTAGCACTGGCCAACTAAAAACAAACAGCATAATTTGGTTAATTAATATAAGCTGTACATTATTAGGTTGAAATATTGGTGTAGATTGTTGCACATCAACAGATACAGAAACTATTTGCACCTGAAGCATAATGAGTGAAAAATCATGCATGAGACATTTACATGTACATGTAACAGCCCTCCACCTCAGAACCATCACAGATATGATATGATATTTTTAAACTCTCTGAAATTTCAGATTATTCAAGATTAACATATGCACATACATCATCTGGGGCAACCCTAAAACACTGAATTTGGAAACCGAAATCCGGAATCCAGAATCCGGAACCAAAAACCAGAATCTGGAATCCAGATATTATGAATGATGATACAAATAATTCACTTCAGCAATGTCTAATAAATAAATATGAGGAAAAATCATTTTGTTGTTATTTGTTTTCTTGGCTTTACTTCAGCCACAGACTGTTATTGCTAAAAAATTATTGACTAGTTCTGAACAACCCTTAGCTATATATCTGGCCCCGTTGTTCAAAAGCTGCATAAAGCTATTCATTGGGTACATCACTATCCAGTCAGGGTTACTGATTTTTTGGGTGGATAGAGTTACTCATAGCCTGCGAGCAGGCTCTAGTATCTGTCTCTATTGTCTGAGCAGGCTAAATAGGTGTCTAGTGTTTTTCTGCATTGGCATGTCACCAAGAGCCTTCATGCGGCTTTGCCACTCACACCCCCAGCCCAAACACGAGAGCCTGCTCATAGGCTAAGTTACCCATCTTTTGTTCAAGCTGGCCCTGGTGAGAGCCCGGTTTTTGTCTAGATCAAATTGCTCTGAGAAGACTGGTGAGCAGCACATTAACAACAAGCTATTATAGGCTATTGCAGTGAGTTTCTGGCAGTCTTTTAGCATCTTTGAACAGCATGTGGTCTGACCTGTCAGCAAGTGAGAAGCAGACGGAAGTAAGTGTGCAACATTTCTACAAATTGTTTTAATATGATGGCCGCCAAGAATATGAAATGCTGATTTGTCACAGTATCAGTGTGGAAATTGTGTTAATCTGGAATTGGTCTCGTATCTGTTGGAAAAATCAAATTTCATATTTAGACCAGACAGGTTAGCCCTTGGACTTCGAAATTGGGGGGCGTGACCGTCAATGTACAGGGGGCTGCTACTGATGGATATCCTGTTCTCTATGACATTTTCTATCTTGTTCAGTATGTACTAGACATAAAGGATAAATTTATACTTCCGGTAAATTGAAGATCACTTATTAAACAAAATGGCAATTACCAGCAAGCTCATTTTAGACACTCTCGAGGTGCTTGGTATAAAATTAAGACGCACTTTACTGAGATTCTCATGATCATAGCCCTCACTAAAAATAACGGTTGCACAGTTTCAACAGACGGGGAATTTTTGTTTCAAAAAAGGTTAAGTTTGAGGTCCTTTTTACTTGGCAACTTACTTTTACAGTCGAAAAGCTAAGCAAAACAATTTTCACGTATTTGAAGAACTTATTTTCTTTGATTTGCGGATTCCGGTTTCCAGTTTCTGGATTCCGGTTTTTGGTTCCAGATTCCAGATTCCGGTTTCTGGGTTTTAGGGTTGCCCCATATTTAACATATTGTTTGCTTCACGTTCAGTTTACACATGGCTGTTATCCAGCATTGGCAGACTTATAAGTTTTCCTTCAAAAATATATTGCAACAACTATTGCATCTTTCATTACCTATTCTTGTGATGAAATGACACAAAATTCAAGAACAAGAAGTCATAAGCATAAAACTAACTTACATGGTAGTGCTTACAGTTCCTCTTACTGTCTGCATATGCTGTCCATAAACTTATGCTGCCTGGACAATGTACTCATTATTTTTCTGATCACACCTTTTAAAACGTCACTGTTATATAATTTGTCCTGAAAAAGCAATACATGAAATGTTATGCCTTTGGCACTCACCAAATACCTTTACATGATGTATAATGTACACCATATCAACATTCACAATTCTCTTTACTTTCATTGTAACTCTTTTGTGTCATTTTCCCTCTCTTGAAGACAGGACTTCCACATTAGGTTATAATTTGCCTCCGGAATCTCTATGAATTCACAGGGAGTGATAACAATTAAATCATGACTAATTTAGCAAAGGAGGCGTTCAAATGTCAGATTTTAATGCTAAGTTTATACAATAACACTGCTACATGTAGCGCTGTTACTGGAAATCAATTTAAGTGAAACTGTTGAAACAGCTCTGCCAAAATTTTTCCTAGCAGTTAAGGCAGGATACCAGAATATACATGTAGCACACAGCAAAGGCTAGAGATACACACATGTTAATTATCAGTTAGGATTTGGTGAGCTTCTGTGCTGTAGGTATGGTGGAAAATAATAGATTATCAGAAATGAAGGTTCCTGAGACATTTTGACAGCACTGAGAGGAATTAATATATAAATTCACAAAAGAAGGAGAAGTTCTTGCCCTGTCCAGTTCTCTGTAATAAAAATATCATTTACATGTGAGTCATTTATAATATGTGGTTTGTGTTTAAAGCCGATATAATGCACACTCTGATTGACCAATTCCAGTGCATTATTTACATTTACATGGTATACCTTGGTAAAACCATAAAACATTGCGTGCGACTAAAATAAAAAATATGAAAAATAAAAAGAAATGCCTAATTCATAACAATTTAAAATACTCAACACTAAAACGAATGTAATTCTTTACTTGAAAATTATTCTCCCGTAATGCCCATGGGCCAATTACAGGCATGCTAAAAAGTCCTAACACAAAGTAAAAGGAAATTAAGAAAACTATTGCTTTTTTCCGGAAAATTGTAGCGACTGAAGACAATGATGGAACACTCGGAGAGTGCATTCTATCAACCTGATGAGATAAAATTTAAGGAGAATAGAGAATTCACAAAGTTATATCACAAACAAATTGGTACAGGACAGGAGAAAGGAAACTGTACAGCCAGGAAGAAACTGAAACTTTCTTCGCCCAGCAAAAGAGTATGCATGCACAACAAAGAAAACAGTTAGTGGCATTCATTTAATAAGTTAGTACATAAAAAATTAGTGTGAAGAAGAGAGCAAAGAGAGAGAGAGTGGAGATAGGAGAACACTCTCTCCAACTAAATTGTGTATATATGTATGTAAAAGTTATTCTTATTACTGAGAAATGGTCAGGGCAAGAACTTCTATTACACTGTTCAATTTACCGAGTTAATTAGTACTATCTCACTTTTTTGGAACATTTCCATATTAAGTGTAAATACCGCATTGGGGAATAACCTCTTATTAACAAAATACGGTCCATGTACCCCCAACCAAAAGCAATGGCACAAATAACATGAAATAGCCAATCAAAATCAAAGCAGAGCTTTATTTGCAGACAGGATTGCCATGCATAATCGTCTACTCGACATTTTGGACTATATAAGCATTTCACCAAACCGAACTAATTGGACAGACAACAAAATAAAACGAGGAAATCTACATTATAAACACAAGATGCACATCACTACAACTGAGCTCGAGTATCAACAGCAAATCCCTTTTCAATGAACGGTGACCGAATAAAAGAGAGGATAAAGATAATTCGTTTAAGCTTGCTTAATTTGTTTAAGTTGAAAAATTATTCACGCTTAAAGTTGAATATTACTGAGAGTCTGTATTTTTGCCGACGGCTTAATTTAGCTATGCAGTCATTTTATTGGCAGTAGCTTTACCAGTCTTCAACCAATTTAGCCTCGGAATTCACAAAAGCATTTCGCCAAACCGAATAAATTGAACTAACAAAACGAGGAAATCTCCATACTTTGTAATCACACAATATGCAAATATTCACATAGGAACAAAAGTAAATTTAGCAAATCCTGTTCGCTTCGGCTTAAAATGGTTTGTAGACCTTTCTTGGTTCAGTTTTCAACAACAGAAGAACAAATTTTAGCAGTCTACGAAGCGGCAGTGCTAACTAAATCAGAGAAAACTTCAAAACTCGCCCGGCCGTGTTTACAAGTACGATTTTGGCTAAGCTTATTTTTAGATGGGAGGTTATAAGCTTAAATTGACGACAAAAATCGATAGAAAACATAACTTGTTTACAACTTACAGCAACCTCCAAAGCGACCCACGTGTTATTGTTTAGAGACGAGCGAAATTAAAACGATGCAATTTTTAAAATCTCTTACAGCATGGCTTCAAATAAGGAAGACTTTTAATGGATTCCAATTGAAAATAAGCTTATATCGCCGAGGAAACTTGTTAATTTTCATACCAAACGCAACAACAAAAGTCACTTACCGCAAGTTGGCAATTCAGTTCGGCCAGTGTAAATCTTCCAGGCAGAAACTTGCAGCAAAAGTTGTGAAGACTAAACTGAAGTTATATTTTCGATAGATCAACGAATCAACCACTTCTTTCCGCTACGTTTACTGTTTGCAATTTCTCTAAAACACTCAGGTACGTTTGATTTCTCTAATGTTCATCACCAGACCAAATCAGGTGACTTTTGAATTTTCTTGCACGGCTGCACAGCATCACGTTCGCGCGAATTTTGAACTTGGCCATGGGGAGTTCGGCAGTCTTCTGAATCAATTTGTTGGGTACTTTTGCCTCCTTTCTATAGCCCTTGTTAGCTTTGGTTCACGGCACTGTTCGGTATTATTTCACCTCCTTTCTCTAGCCCTTGACTAGCTATAATTCACGGCATTGTTCAGTACTGTTTCGCCTCCTTCCCCAGCACTGGCCCGCTCAGTCTTTTTCGCGATCTTCTTCGCTACTTCTTTGCCTGTTAATTCTTGCTTTCTGCCTTTTGCTTCGGCGCAACCCTGTCTTAAAAATATTAAATCAACCTCCGCTATCGTTTTTCTTTAAAAATCCTGCCAAGAAAAATGGCATTCACCCGCTACCAACTGAGGGTGCATGTCTCTGTCAACCTATTAGCTGGAGTATGGCCGCCCTCTTGCGCGACTCCGTTGTCGTCGTCGTCGTCGTCGTGCGTACGCGCCCACGAGCAATACCGCTAGCCATGATAACCATGAGAAAATCAATTCATGGGTTTCCTTTTCTTCCCTACATGGGTATGGGGCTCCGCCGGAGCTCCACTATGATTAAATTGGTCTTAAAGAAATAAGCAAATCCATGATCCCCATATTTTGTGTTTGGAAATGTATATTGACTGACTGTTTGAAACATATCAATGCAAATAGCAACTTACAATTTTATTGTTAGGAGTGTATTAACACTGCTGCTATTTATTACTTACAGAGCTCTTCTTTCAACATATGCACCTCTTCTTCAAGCCGGAGTATTTCATCATCATTCTTCTGTTTTTCTTCTTTGCACAAAACATTGATACATTTGAGAGGTGGGCCTACTGTTTTTGGCCTTTTCCCTCCAAAGTGGGGGTGCTGTAATAGGTTTCCCTGGTGTGGGGTAGGGATAACCATTAAAGAGTTCTCACTGTCATCATCTGACCAATCAGACTCGGACAAGCCATCCACGATATGCTTTTCGTTCACTCTTTCAGTACTGCTTTCTGGTGTTGCCACTAGAATGGACTCCTCAATATCATTCAGCTTCTGACAAAGAAGTGACAGCTCTAGCTTTTTCTCCTCTGTAGTCTTACACTTTTGGCAGGTGTGGGTTTCTTGGCTGAAAAAGTGACATGGAAGGGTTAGTTAGGATTTAAAACATTAAAATTACATTGAGTATCTCACAAAGGATAAAGCATGAACACAAACCTTGTTTCTCTGATTTCCTCCTTTCTCCCTTTTGTTTTCCACTTTGTGAAGTGTTCTGAGCTGGTGCATGTTCTGGCAATCAATTTCCATTGATTATAAGACAAGCAAATGATGTGGAGGAAAATCCAGGTCCTACAATATTTGAAGTCATTAACTCGACAAGAACAGTATGTGCTGACTACAATCAAGGAAATGAAGTACTCTTTGATGAAAATGCTGGTAAGCAATGTGTAGCAATGTCACTCACTGCTATTATTTACGATCATATAGAAGATATTAATTTATGGAGTTGTTCCACTTTGAATAATATTTTGGGTACTGGAAATAACCTGTACAGTACCATAAGATCTATTGTGCGGACAAATGATTGTTTGCTCTTAACTGAGGTCCCAGCCTTTGTCTCAATTTTTGACAAAGTGTATGCATTACAATACAGTGAGTCAGTAACAGGAAGTTTGTTTCTGACATCTAACAATGGCCCATTTATGACTCTTCAAAATGCACTCACAGAGCTTTTTTCTCAGCATGATTACAATTGTTGTTTGTTAACTATTGGCATTAATGCAGTTGCAGTTTTTAGAAATTCAGAACTGTTACAAAGTTTTAACATTTTTTATTCTCATGCAAGGGATTTACATGGAGTGCCTCATTCATATGGGACATGTACTTTGCTCAACATTGAAGGACTTGAAAACCTTATTTCATATTTGCAACTCTCTTGCTTACAAACATGCACTGTTCCTTTTGAAATCAAAGGGGTTCTGATTAGTGATACACAACCTGATGTAGAACATGTCCATGAGAATTATCAACAGAAATTTATTCTTGAGTAATCAAACTAGCCCAGAAGAACCTATCAGAAAAGAAAGCATTTGGATGAAAGATGCAAAGTAAGCAAACCATTGATTGTTCAACACGAATATGAGAAAAAGAAAAGGTTAAATGAGAGCCCAGAGGTGAGGGAAAATAGGCTGGCATGTCAATGTGAATACAAGAGGAAAATTCGTGCAAATGAATCTCCAGAACTTAGAGAAAAGAGAATGGTAAAGCAATGTAAATATCAGAAAAAGACAATTGCAAATGAATCTGCTGAATGTAGGGAAAAGAGACTAAGACACCAATGTTAATATCAGGAAGAAAAAACTAGAAATGAACCTCTTGAATGTCGAGAAAAGAGGCTGGTGAATAGACATAAATGTGTGAAAAAAAAAAACTGCAAATACAACCGTTACCAACGAAGTAAGAAAATTTCATGCTGCTGTGTCTGAAGGTCCAATGTACATTTGTTCTTGTTGTGATCAGCTATGGTACAAACACAGTGTTACTGCTGCTGAGAAACTAAGACTTTGTAATCCTAGTGTAATAAAATATTTACTGAGCAAATTGAGTGTTGATGATATGGAGTGGGTTTCTCAGTCTTGTTACAAACATTTACAAAAAAAATAAAATACTACCTGTGCAATTAAGAATGGGATGTCATTTCCAGTTAAACCTGACTTCTTTGACTTAAATGAATCGGAGAGCAGACTTCTGGCACCTAGATTAGCCTTTTAAAACCTTATGCTAGCTCCAAGAGGAAATCAGTTTAAAATAAAAGGAAATGTTGTAAATGTACCTGCAGATGTTAACAATACTGTCAATATGTTACCACAGTTGCCTCAAGAAAGTGGAACAATTAAAGTTTAATTAAAGAGACGATTACAGTATAAAAGCTATGAATTGTCTTTAAATGTAACACCACATAAAATTGTGCAAGCAGGAAAGTGGCTAATAAGTGGCTAATAAGTGGCTAATAAGTGGAGTATCGTTTAGTGATGATAGGGTGCATAGATTAAGTATGAACTTACCTAAAAATGAAAATACCAGTCAGTGCTGTTCACAAGTTAATAATCAGCTGAGTGATGTAAATAATATTGGGGATGATGCTGAAACTGAGCAATATATTGATGATTGGATTGAAGATGACGCAGAAATTCCTGCAGGTGTAACTGATACTATGTTAACTGCCACCAATTTCCTTGAGGACAGTGAAAGGGAACAAATTTATGGCATTGCCCCTGGAGAAGGCATTACACCTTTAAGTATATTTAGAGGTAAATATTCCGAAGAATTAGCTTATCCAGGAATATTTATTGGTCAAAAAAGGCCAGAAAATAAAGAAAGACTAGTAAATGTTCACTACAGTGATATTTTCAAATCAGAATTAAGAAGATCAGATCAAAGAGCTGCTATGTGTGTGGAAAATATTTTTCAAAACTAAAAGTCGCAAATGAGCATACTTTTAGGGAAATCTCAAATAGCTTTGAGGAAATGTAAGGGAAACGACAGAGCTCTGACAGCTGGTCAGTTAAAGCAACAACTTAGAGGCTCACCTCAATATTTTGAGAAGGCCAAAAAAGATATTTTTGCAATGATCAGACAACTTGGTCCTGCTACTTTGTTTTGTAGTTTTTCATCAGCTGAAACACAGTGGATACACCTACTTAGAATACTTGGTAAACTTGTTGACGATAAAGAATATTCGGATACTGAACTAGAAAACTTGAACTGGGAGGAAAAGTCTAGGTTGATTCAGAGTGATCCTGTGATGTGTGCGCGACATTTTGATTATCAATTTAATCATTTTTTAGAACACTTTTTACTGAGTGGGGCTACCCCACTAGGAAAAATTACAGACTGGTTTTACAGAGTTGAATATCAACAGGGAGGCTCAGCTCACATTCACATGCTGATATGGCTTGAAGATGCACCAGTATATGGATGTGACGATGACAGTGTTGTCACGTCACTTATTGATGAAATAATCACTTGTAAAAAATCAGATGATAACCCAGAATTGGAGCATCTTGTCAACAGACAAATTCACAGGCACTGTCAAACTTGTCATATAAAGTCAAAAGCTGAATGCAGGTTTAATTTTCCACAACCACCGATGAAGTCAACAAGTATTTTACACCCTCTTGGCAATGATGTCTCTGAAACTGACATTAGAAAACATAAAAATAGTTGGAAAAACATCAGTAAACATCTAAATGACATGAAGGAAGGTCAAGACATCTCGCTTGACCAATTGCTGACTAATCTGGACATCTCTGAGCAAAACTACTATCTTGCTATTCGTTCAAGTCTCAATTCTCCCACCATATTTTTGAAAAGAAATCCTAATGAGTTGAGTGGGAACAACTGCAGTAGTGCTTGTCTGAGTGCTTGGAGGGCAAATATGGATATATAGTATGTTCTTGATGTGCCCAGGAAGCAGTTTACACAGTACTTCAGCTGCCAGTGCGAAAAAGTTCCAGAAAAGTGATATTTATCAACACTTCACCTCCTGAGGATAGAGTGCACCTGTTGAAACCAATGAATGAAATTGAAGAAATGGATGATGATTCAGAAGAAATTCACTCTGGTGGTCTCTTAAACAGGTATATACAAAGACCAGCCAACCATGAAAATGTGTCACTAGCTGATTGGGCTGCATTATATGACTCATGTCAAAAGCAATTTAAGAAGAAATCAAAAACAATTGATACAGACAACCTCCCACTAGAAACTTTAGGTGAGGACGAAAACAATGACGACGATCTTTTGGATTGTGCTGATAAGGCCAAAAGAGCTGAAAAACAAGAAAATCCAAAGCAGCATTCAGTGCCAAGAATAATAAGAAGTGTTTGGTTCAATGCAAAATCACACCCAGAAGAACACTACCGTGAACTTATTATGCTTTTTGCTTCATGGAGAAATGAAGAAAATGATTTAATAGGAGCCTACTCTTCCTATCAAGAACATTATATATTTTTAAAAGATGAAATAGATAAACAAATGAGGAAGTATGCTATTTGCAGTGGAGATCTTAATGAGATTGAACAACATTTAAACACTACTGACTGCAATGAGAACCTGTTTGATTTCAGAACATTGAACTACAAGATGAAGCTGAAGGTACTGAGGATTTACATCCAGATCTCAATGACAACTATGATCTGTAAGATGACCTTGGTATTCCATCAACATCATTTAACGATGAGCCACTGATATTAAATGAATTGCCAGATGATGATTATCGTCAAATGGTCCAAACTTTAAACAGGTGTTTTAGAAACATGTTTCACAGATCATAAAGCAGTCTGGGCCTCATTTCATGCTTCCAAGAATGATTAAATGCATGTAGTATCCTGGTAGAGAGAACATTCAGAATGCTTAATGAAAACAATGGGTGATGGTATTGGACTAAAGAAACATTGATTTAGAAAATTGAAACAATCCGTCACGGACACTTCGTCAGTCATCAGGTAAGTGACCTCCACCCCTCACCACCCTTTCCCTATTAAAATAACCTTCAAGGTTCACCTGTACGGTGTTACCACAGGCAATTTTGTTTCCTTGTTTCCAATGGTACCAATATTGTGGCCTACAATTTGGTGCACTTTGCTGCCAATGGTGTCAAAGTTGCCATGGGACACAGAGTCAGCTGCCCGTGACAACAACCCAAGGAAAAGGAAAGCTTTCACAGTTCACAGAATTCAATGTGCCACTGAATGGAAATCCAAGCTAACCACTAGACTCAAATATTTGCAACTTTCCTTATGTTCTGAGTATGATTACATCCATGTTGCATCCAGAATCTGTGGATTCAAACAGTTTGGAAATTGAGTGACTGGACTTTTGCAAAGACATGCAATCTATCTGAAAGAAACAGTCTTTGTTATTAACAATGAGATCTACCGTGCCTGATATTATTTAACTGAGCAAGTTGTCATCAAAACACAAGAGTATTAAACACACTGATTGGATAATACTTTACCTCAGCTGGAAAGAGGATATATATTTAAAAAATGCCTCGATAATAAATTTACCATAAACTCCATGCAAATTGACACCTTTGACACTGGTAGCAGTTTTGTTTTCTAGGTACATATCAACAGATCCTATTCTCTTAACGAAGTGACATTGAAATTTCTTGACCATCATGTACTACTTTTAGAAATGTGCAAAACCATGGCTCTCACTGGACACAATAATGACATAAGCATAAACATAAGTAGAATGCAAGGTTTTGATATTCTCATGCTTATGCTGTGGCTGTCCTCACTACCATGTAAGCTCTTTTTATAATCTGGTAAAGGTTGATTTATTTTTCATAAAACTTACTCTTTTGCAATCCACCAGCATTGAATTACACCAACATTCAAAAGCGTAGGGAGGGAAGAAAACTAGGAGTTCAGACACACTTCTAGTTTCCCCTTCTCCCTTGAATGCCTGACATGCAGGCTACCTTGTACACCAAACTCATCTAAGTGATAGAGGCACACTTCCCCTCATTTTGGATCAGTTCATTATCCTTCACCAACAGGATTTAGCTTTACCCCCCACATTAAATCACCCATTTTTGAAGCCAATTAGAAACTCCTTGATGTTTCTCCTTCAAGAAATTTCAGGAAGGTAATTAACTAACAATAGCCAAGCATTCAAACTGCATAAATTTTGTTACCACAGTGCACCAGTAGTTCTAGTCTATTCAATCCATGTGCCATGAAGCCAAAACCCTTTTAGTCTAGGACCCCCAAAAGTGTATTTACAAGAATATGTGCAGAAGGTACATGGAGATTCCAAACTCAATGTGAGGGAAACCGAATTTCTCAGCAGATGCTTCATTCAGGCAACATAGCTACCTCACATTTCAGGAGGATGTTTGCTCAGGTGGCAGTGGGATTAAAAAAAACAAAACAAAACACTTTCCTTAGCATTACATGACAATGACATTCCTTTTCAAAAGCAAATTTTAATGTCTAAGAAACAAACAATAACATGTCACACACAAGATACCATCTTAACTGACTTAAATTTAAAAATTTGCGAATATAATAGTCTCAAAAATGCCTGATAAACTAACTATCCACCATCTTCAGAAAAAGTCCACCTTGGAACAGCTACAGTTATTCTGATTTAAGAATTGTAAACCCATTCGTTTTCTCAAGTAATCTACAACGCAACGAGACTTGCAACGCAACAATGTTCAAGATAAATCATTTTTGTTTTCATGTATTTAACAATAGTAACATGTCACAAAATATCACCTAAATTGACTTAAATTTTAAATTCCTGAATATGGTGGTGTCAACAATGCCTGATAACTAACTATCCACCATTTCCAACTAGATCATTTGTTTTCTCGAGTACATAATTCAACAATGATTTTGAAAATATAACACAATTTTAAAACCAAATAATTTCTGTTTTCACTCAAGACAACTTCTACAACTGAAGTTCCAGAATTATATCGGATAATTAACTCTAGCAGTAAAAGTTTCTCTGCCACGTCAGTTTCTGACAGCAAAGAAATTTCTCATTCAAAGATCCTGTTGAAAACACTCTGAAATGTCGTGAAATTGATTTGCTTGCCACTATCAAGTTGGATAACAATTTTCGTGCAGACTTGTTTGATACAATTACTAGATCTCAGACTGTATCCACACCTGTCATAGTGCACTATTTTTCCCGCGGAGGGTTGGAGAATTCTTCATGAACAATACCTATTTAAAAGTGAATAAATGTTTCAACTGCCTGAACCGAGTGAATATTTGACACTTTCACTGTTACTTCATTACAGTCTATTGTCTTCAAATCCTTTTTGGAAATGAACACCTTTGAAAGTGTGTCATCAGCAATTTCTGTTACTACTGAACGTACTGTAGTAAAAAGTTTTTTCTTTCCAGCCCAAGAACGCACTTGAACAGGGGTAATACAATAAACTTTCCCGTTTTCAATCATTGGAATATGCTGTTCCCATATATCTACAACTATAGTTTCAGTGGAATCTGCAAACGTAGTCTCCGCCAACTTTAACTGCTTCGCACCAACCATTGAAATGTCCCCAACACGTACAACTTTGCCGCTCAACGTGACATTCTCCCATTCATTGGAACGACTTAACATATCTTCAATTGACACAGGCTCCATATGCGACGGCATGCTCTCTTTGAACTGAAATGAATACTCAGTTTGTCCAGGTTCTGATATCTTGGTCATGTCATTTATAACTATTTTCTTGTCATCTGAAGTGTAAGTGAAGTGTTGAATCTTCACAGGCGTATGACATTTCTCGCTATCCACCTACAGCAACCTTTTATGTTTAGAGTACAGCAACACTTCTTGGGCTGGCACATCTTTTGTTTGCAAAAGCAGTGTAGAATAGTCAACAGTGTTTTTCTTGTTACGTTTTATCGGAGACAAGTGGTGAACATAGGCAATAATGGCTTCGTTGCCTGAACGCCTTGGCGATATGGTTGGTTCAGCGGTTATTCCGCTTGCTGTTGCCTCCATTGAAGCTTCCGTGGCCTTCATTAAACTTACTATGGTCTCCATATTTGAACTTGCCGTACTTTTCATCGAACTTGCTGTGCTTCTTGTTGAATTTGCTGTGCTTTTCGTTGAACTTGCTGTTCTCCTCGTTGAACTTGCTGTGCTCCTTGAATTTGCTGCGCTCCTGGTAGTTGACGGAGCCCTAAAATACTTGTCTGCCATCGTGGCTGTTTTGAATAACTAATTTGATCTATGCCGATGCCCTGTTGATATCAGATGGTGTGACCAGATCGAAAATCCAAGGATTGAAATTTACTTATCTTTGATTGGCTAATCTAAACTTGACCAAAGTTCAAGGCACCTGTTCCCATCCTTATTGGTGCTTTTCGCCGGTGACCTCCAACACCAAGACTTTCACACTCTCAGTGCTTACCATTTGTCAGAATAAACCGGTTGGGATGATCGTTGTATAATGGTAAGGGTTTTTCCAAAATCAGCAAACCAACCCAACAAGATGGTGCTTACCATTTGCAATTTGATTTCTCTTAATTGTTTTCGGCTGATGAGAGACTGGAAACTGGAAAATTTACCAAATGATGAGGAAATTTCCACCAAGCCCTTCCAAACAGAAAAAGAGGGCTACCTCTGAAAGTAGTCTACAATTTTCGAACAGATTTTCCGGAAAATTACTGTTCCATTTGACTTTCAACCGAAATTTCCAGATTTTTTTGCTAAATGGTGAGCACCTTCTATCCCTTATCTAAATAGAGTGGCTGAATGGCAAATGCGAGATTTTCCGAGACAGCGAGACTATAACATTTTTCTTTGCGAGCCCGAGAAATATGGACTTTTGAGATTGTGAAACCGACACTTCAAAGTGTTTTCATGAGGTGTTCAGAGCCCCAGATTTAGTTGAGCTGAGAGCTATAAGAATAAGCTGAAATGTGCTCGTATAGAAACCTTACACTGAGCTTACAAAGGAACCTTTTGTTGTAAATACTTGCGCTTTTACACAGTTTCACAAGGGACAACACAAAAGTTGTCGGACTTCGTGGGTTTCATCATGAGCTATCATGAGTTGTATGTGGCTTCTTGATTCCCCTTTTAGCCTTTTGGCCAGCTTGTGCGAACAAGTTGAAACTGGAAATTCAATTATAACACACTACGATATGATTAACTGCTCTTTCTGGTGCCAAAGTGACATCGTGGCAAGTTTTGTAGCTTTTTGTGGAAAAGTCCAGATGGATAATCCCAAAAGTGGTCGCACACGCTTACAGGAACGGTTGCTTATGACAGCTTTTCATTGCAATGTTTAAGTCACAGTTCAAACAAGGTTTCACAAAGGTGGTCGTAACTAGAACTGGCCGGTTACAAGAGTAGCTTTCACTTAATTGATTCTAAAGCTTCCACATGTATGCATTGCAGACCTATTTCTTTATTTAACTTACAATGTTATTTACTTACAATATAAAAGTCCTAAATCATTTTGTTTAACTTACAATGTTATTAGCTTAAAAAAAATGCACCTATTGACAAGTTTATTTGAGTGAAAAGAGTCTGCATTACATTTACATTAATTCTAGTGTTTTCCAGTGACTACTGTTTACGATCTGGGAATACTTTCCTATTACATAAATAGGCATCAATTACTTTTCAGAAATCGTGCCACAGAAGTTCCTGCTGTGATAAGGAGGCCAGGAAAAACCTAAAAACAATATCCTTAATCTTAATAATTTTCTCAGTATTTAGGGGAAGCTTGCCCCTGACTCCCTAACATTGTGCCCCCGCAAGTTCACTTGGCGTGAACATATGCCGTAGCAGCTGAACAGGGAAGTTCCTTTCCAAAGTTGACCCGGACTGTAATTGAAATATGACATTGTCATCAGCAGACTGAGACGAAGATGCAGTCAGAGAATCAGGATCTGGGACAGACAGCGTCAGTGCTGATGGAACTGGAGTAACTGGAGTAACTGGAGTAACTGGTACGGAGGAAATAAATGTAGGCAGGACTGGCATGTTGGGTGGTTCGGGGGACCCAGAAAGGACAGCAATTAACATGTCAAGGCATTCTTGCGTTTGCTGCTGCTGTTCGGTGAGCTGTTTCTGGAGCTCACAGATTTGTTTTAGATAACCAAGGACTTCTGGCTGGTTGTCCGGTAATGCAGTGAACAAACTTCGTTGGACTGGTCTAACTGGGGACACTCGCTGCAAAGGGCTGCATGCCATGGTCGCAATCCGTGGAGACAGTCCAACTATGAGTTGCAGAGATGCTGCCCGCATTGGGCTGGTGAATCTGGCACTACAGCTATCAGATGGGGTGGATTAGTTTGCGGTGGCTTGTACAAGGAAACAACAGTGGCCTGTAAATTGGAGAGAAGCAATTTTAGAGTACAAGTGTAGTGAATGCAATTTTTGTTTTTATTGCATTCAGCCACGAGTTTTCCAATTTCTTTTCTCTGAATATAGTTTGAGGAATAACTCAGCATTGTTCAATTTGCATTTTGTTTGCACCATCATAACACTTATAACTCTGAATGATTTGAAATATCCTAACAAAATCCGTCTGTGTTCACAGGCTAACCAAAATCACTTCTTAAGGGATTTGTTTTCGTTCTCAGCTTGCTGAGATAAATGGAAACAGATAACTTGTTGATTGCAGACATCAGCTTTGTTACTTTAGTTAGCGGCGAAATTTGAAAGTTTCCTGAAAATATTCTTAAAATTTTACAAATTTCAGCAGCCATATTCTTATAAAACACAATGTTATAAAAAATAGTGTAACGTAGTTTGCTACCATAACTTAGTCTCTTACTGCACACAATTTTTTTCCAGCACCCAACATAACGTTTATTACTCAAAAAACCTTAGTCATGTTTTTCATAGCGATCATGAAAGGTAATCTTGCAAACAATCTTTCGAGTTAAAGACTACATTCAAGTGGTTCACGATGAAATAATAAAAGTTATCACACCTATTACTCTTTCCTTAGTTTCTAATTCCCGAAGAAAAAATTGAATCCTTTTTTCATTCACACGCAATTTCAAGTCACAGGAAACATTTTAGTGGCGATTGATTGTTCATTATATGAACATACATGTAGAAGTGTCCAGTAGAAAGGTTAAGCATAACTCGTGAAAGGTAATCTTGCAAACAATCTTTCAAGTTAAAAACTACATTCAAGCGGTTCACAATGAAATAATAAAAGTTATCTCACCTATTACTCTTTTCTTAGTTTCTAAGTCCTGAAAAAAAAATTAGAATCCTTTTTTAATTCACACATAATTTCAAGTCACAAGAAACATTTTAGTGGTGATTGATTGTTCATTACATGAACGTACATGTAGAAGTGTCCAGTAGAAAGGTTAAGCATAACTCGTGAAAGGTAATCTTGCAAACAATCTTTCAAGTTAAAAACTACATTCAAGCGGCTCGCAATTAAATAATAAAAGTTATCACACCTTTTACTCTTTTCTTAGTTTCTAAGTCCTGAAGAAAAATTTGAATCCTTTTTTAAGTCACGCACGCAATTTCAAGTCACAAAAAACATTTTAGTGGTGATTGATTGTTTGTAATATGAACGTACATGTAGAAGCGTCGAGTAGAAAGGTTAAGCATAGCTGGGTATGGTTGGATCAATTTTGATACAGTTTTAGTTTATCGCTAGTAGCGAACTCTAATCATAATATCAAAGTTTCATACCAGTTCTGGCTCCTTCTTTTTACGTGTGGTAGCTGCATCACCACCTCCCGCTTTAGCTGCGTTCTTTCTCTTCTTTGGCTGTGGCACTGGTTCTGGCTGTTGGGCTGGCGCTGGTTCTGGTTGTAGCGCTGGTTCTGGCTCTTGCTCTGGAATCTCTGGGTCCTCCAAGACTGGGAACAGATGAGCGTTTGTGGGGTCCTTCAAGAATTCCTGACCCAGGTCATCCAGTTTTGACCGCTCATCTGTGTAAGAACATACATGACATGTTAGCAAAAACATTAAATAAAAAGCCTATGGTCAAAAGTGGACAAACATACATACCATTTACTCCAATAATATCAGCTTCCAGCACGTTAGGTCCATACTTTAGCATAACCTTGCTTCCCTTACTGACGTTATCTCCACTAACTACTTTAACGATTTTGCCAAGTGGAACAACACTTAGCATCCAGTCGCAATCAAAATAAAACAATCTGTACTTTGGAACCTTAAGAGCTGCGTGCAAAGACTTGTTGACTGGTTAGTACTAAGGTCAGTTCTAGAGTTGTGTAGAACTACAATGTAAATCCTTTTTATACCCTCCCCTGGATTAGATTGCAAAAGTAGTGGCCAATAACATATTTTTCTTTAATGCCTTTTGAAATCGTTAGCACCAATCACTTTAATTAGTTTGCTGGCATCTTTAAGTTAATTTGCATAACAATAGAGAAAAGATGTTGCTCCAGGATCAAACAGTCATTCTTGCATTTGCAATCATGGGAAGAACACCAGAACACATGAAGATAATAATTGTATCGCTTTCTTCAAAATCAAGAAGTATAAATGCCATTGTTTGACTGCTTCAAGATGAAGGCATAAACATAAGATGTCAAACCATGGCCAGAATTGTTAAGAGGTACAATGAGGACAGATCCCTAGCAGACAAGCCAGCTTTGGGCCATAAACCAATCTGGACATTGGAACAGATGACTTTCATCAATGAAAAGATGGAGGCAAACGACGAATTGACGGCAGTTGGTAAGAACTTAATTGAAATGATCACCGTGGTCAGAGAAACAATTTATTCTTATCAATTTCAATTTACAATTTCACGACTCCAGAAACTCCTGTATAGCAAGCTTGGTGTTCACTTATCCACAGCTACATCAAAGAATAACGATTTCTTAAAGCATAAACAAGCGAATATTAACGTTAAAAGCCGACGTTTCGGGGTCATCGTGACACCATTCTCAAGGCAAAGTGAACAAATAATGCGATATCGATGATTTGATTTCTAGTCTCTACAAATTAACATGTGACCGAGGCAGGTTCTGGTGTTGTTAGTGAACAACGAAACAGACTTGTAGCCACAATAAAATTTATTTATGCAGGAATACAGAAATTATACAAAAGGAAAAAAAGGGTGATTGCAAACTGAAAAGAATAAATTAAAATAGCAAATCACTAAAAATATTACAATAACATAATCAAAATATAATACAGAAATAATAGTAAAACTTGAGTGTTACAATGAGCATTCACTAAATTCCTACAAAGCATTGCATGACACTGAGTAAAATATTAATCCTCTTATCTGGCACTAATAAAAAGCTATTCTTAGAACTAAATGTGAATTAACTGAAAACAAGTGAAACATAAACCAAATAATAGCTCAAAACAGCAAAACAATGAAATAAACTGATCTTGCTAGCAATTTGAATAATTGTCCGACATAAAACTAAGAAAACTGTAAACTTGTTACTTTGTGTCAGGACAACATCTGTCATCATAGCTGGGTTAAACAAAGCTAGACTAACAGTGAAATATCTAATTTCAACAATGAACTCAGCACTAAAATAAGTCTTATGTAGAGACAAATACAATGTTTTGGAAACTACACATACAATGAATCCTAGATACAATTTGGACATGAATCAACAGAGGATTCAAGCAAAGATTAAACAATTGGTTTAAGATAAGTACAAGTTGACTGTAGTTTTGAACTTAAAACCTAAACTTTAGACATAATAACAAGGTTAAATGTGACATACCAAAATCCTGAGTGAAACGAATCACTAACTTAGGTCACAAGGAACAGTACTTGACCAAGGGGTCCTCAACTTGAAAGTGCAGGTCTTGAACACTTTGAACCACTGAATTAAACTAACTAACTGCACTTCTTTTATTAGGAAACAAACAATAGAAGGAAATTCTCATGATTCTAGTACAAAGTGTGGTGGTGTGACATATAGGAAATTCATGATGTAAATCCTGTGTGGTTAGGTTATGTGGGTTGATTGATAAAGAAAGGAAATAGTTTCTACCAAACTGAAATTCTAAATTTGTGCTAAAAATGCATTGTCATGTTTTTGTGAACCTGGTCACAAACATAATAACAAAGGATCACAAATTCAAGTGAATACCTTTGCGCGAATCGAATCTGTTTGCACGTTTAGGGATGGTTTAAGTTTTCTTAAAAAAGCATCTCCTTAATTAGGCAATCAAATTTGTTAGTACATTTGGCAAGCACGTTAAATTGTTCTGAAAGACAAGGTGGTACATTCAAATTATGTTCGCTGAAGTAATGTTTACAAATTGACGAGAATTTTTGTTTGTGTCCATCAACGCGTTCGTGGAAGTGGCCGCAAGTGTAACCAACATATCCTGCATCACACAGGTTACATTGAAATTTATAAACTACACATTGTTGGTTAACAGTGGCTGGCTTGACTTCTCGAACGTTAAGGTCTTGGTTCAGTTTTCTGCTGACGAACGCAAGCTGAATGGTGGTCTTGATTTTTGAGCTAAGGTCTGTGAGACGTTTTTTCACTACATTAGCAGAGACCTGATCTTTAAATGGTATGATGATTCGGATGGGGGGTGTAGTCGTGTCAGTTGATGGAATGTGCTGCTGGTCTGCTATCTTGGAATCTACGAATCGCTTGAAAGCCAGATTGAATAAGTGCTTCGGGTACTTAAGCTTTAAGAAAACCATCTCAAGTCGATCGCATGCTTGTGAGAAGTACGACCAGTCGGACAATATGCGGTAAGCACGATCTAACATGGTGGTAATTAGATTGCGCTTGTACCGAATGTCGACGTGGCTCTGGTAATGGAGTAAAAGGCCCGTTTTGGTTGGTTTTATGTGGACCTTGGTCTTGATTCTGGGGGCTAAGTTTAATAGTTGAACACTGATGAAAGGAAGCGAGGCATTCCGTTCCACCTCCATAGTAAACTTTGCTGATGGGTGGCAATGGTTTAAGGTGTCAAGAAAAATTTTGGCTGATGCTATGCCAGGCATGATGGTAAAGGTGTCATCAACATATTGTCGATAATAGGAGGGCAATTTGCAATCTTGATTGAGTTTGTCGTCAATGGAGCACATAAAAACATTGGCGAGCAGAGGACCAAGAGGGGATGCCATTGCGACCCCATCTTTTTGCTCATAGAGATTTCCATTGTACTGAAATAGTTGATTCTTAGTGGCTGCATTGAGTAGTTCAATTAGCTGGTCTCTTGATAGGTTCAGTTCATGGGTCTTGTTGAATCAGTCATCACTGAAAGCTTTGTCAGCTAAAATCTGGATAGTTTCATCCAGTGGTACATTGGTAAATAAAGAGGTGACGTCGTAGGATACTAGGATATCACCTCTGTTGATCTCAAGGCTTTGTACTTCATTGACAAACTCAAAGGTGTCTGTAACCGTGTACCGATTGCATGAGAGTGGTTTCAACTTTTCATCCAGCCGTATAACTACGTGTTGGCTAAAGTGATATCTCTGGTTATATTTGACACAAATCGTTCATTCAAGCGGTTAAGTGCTCTTTCTTTAGCTAAAGAATTGTTTATCAAAGTTTCTATGGCACGCTGCTCACCTTTAGTTATTTTTTTCTTCAAGGGAAAGTTCTGTGTTTAGCCATGCGTTGGCAAGTCGCTTGCGAGATGTTTATTGTCTGAAGCGTTCCGAAGACCTTGTTGAAAAAATGATATCTACGGTTATATCTGACACAAACCGTTCATTCAAATGGTAAAATACTCTTTCCCTGACGAAAGAATTGTTTATTGAAGTTTTTATGGTGTGCCACTTACATTTTGTTATTTTTAATTTTCTACGAGGAAAAGTTGTGTGTTTCGGCACACGTTTCCAAGTCGCTTGCTTGGACTGTGTTTACTTAGTGTTGAGAAAATGTCATCTGTCAGTTGTGATGTTTGCTCCATGAAGATGGGATTGTTAAGGCCTGTATCCTCAGTTCTATTTGACAAAAAAAAAACAGTAAGTTTTTGATTTAATGGCAAAATACTCTCTCTTTTAATTAATATTCAGTCAGTTAATTTTCAGTCAAGTGCCCAATTGCAAAGTGTTAGTTTCAGCTAACATTTTACTAATAAGTGTAGTCTGAAGGCATATACGTGTATAGTGTATACGTGTATTCAAAATAAAGAAAACTCCTTCTTGCTCTGTGGCAAGCTGTCAAGCCGTTGAAAACTTGAAAACAACAAACTGTTAAGAAAAGAAAGAACGATAGGTTAGCTCATACATACTAATCAGGCATACGCGTATATACTATGTACACGTATGTGCGTATACACCGATTCAGGCTATCAGCGGAAGTTGCATGAAAGCAAGGTCTTAGGGCCCTGGTTGAAACTTACAGAGTGAAACATGGCGGATGAAAGGGCACTTAGAGAGATCAGTTTAAACCTTACACCAAACGATATACCGTGTTCAAGCGTTGAAAATGTAGAGAATATAAGCAAATGGATGATACTTCAGTTAAAATTCTGGTTGTAGTGTAGGAAACTAAATCAACAAGGATCAAAAAAGGATCTCGTTGAAAAGTAAGCATCACTGACATTTCATATTGATTTGAGTTGTAAGTCACATAGAACCTAAGCAGTGGCCTTTTTTCCCCAGAGTCAAAGCATTCAACTTGAACCCTTTCTACAGGGACAAAGTTTATGATCCTGATCCTGATAGAAGCTACACGAAGGCAAAGCTTGACAAACTGAAGTGGTCAAATGATTCAGTAGGTAACACGCGCAGCCAAACAAGCTGAAGTGATTCGCCTTTTGATAACTTCCCGCCAGACAAGTCCACGCTATTTTAGGAAGACTTTTCCGCTTTACCACCGTTTGTACCGATGGACGCTTTTGAACAAGTTAAGAACTCTGGAAAATCAGTTAAGACGTTTACCAATGCAGATGCTGTGATAAACTCAAATGACAAGGGCCTTCAAATGATGAGCTTTGTGCATGATTTACAAGTTTACCACAACGTAGAGAAAAGTCTTCTATATTTGCGCGCTTGCTGTTGGGCTTCCTATAAAAGGAATGTTAAGTACAAGGTAAAATTGGTTCTTAACCAGAAGGGAACTCCCAAAATTGTTGCAGCCAAGTGTGACAGGCAGTGTCCTGCTTCTAATAGTGAATGTTGTTGCCAAGTGTTGGCCGTAATTTGGAAGATTGAGGACATGACACGAAGGTCAGAGCTAACAAATTCTAGCGTTGACAGCCTACCATGTACGTCTAAACCAAAACAATGGGGAAAAGGGCACAAGCGAGAAGTTGAGTTCCATCCTGTGATGGCATGCAATATAGTTAAGCCAAGGCATGCCTCTGACCTACCTGGGAGAAAAAGAAGAGGTGTGCAATCCCAATTTTATGGTCCTAGACCAGAGAAATTTCAGAAACTCGATGTAGATGGTATGTTAAAGCTAAAGAATGATCTTCAGAGTATAAATCCTAAAATACCTTTTGCAGCAATGCTACCAGAGAGAAGATCTATTTCAACAGTTAAAACTATAGTTGGAACTGTTGCCCATGGTTCAATAATTCACAAGCAACTTCAGCAATTTACTTCTGTAACTTCGTACAGTACTAGCAGCCCTTCCAGTGCTCAAAGAACTTTGACTCCTATCTGCAATTGCCCACCTGCACCAACTACCCAAGGGCAAGAACAGGCACAATCAAATGATGAGATATCTGATCCCTCCTCTCTGGTACAAGGGGAATCACATATGGCAGATATTTCTGATCTTCAAATATCCCCTACTGATGGAGAACCAGTTTCCCAAGACTGCTCCCAAGTACAAGAAAGGTTGCAATCAACAGATAATTTGCCCCTCACACAAGTGCAACAACAGTCAATACAATTTGAAACATTTATTGAAACACTTACAGATGTACAGAAGCAGATTGAAAATGCGACAAGAGGGCAATCAGTCAATCCTGTTTGGTTTGAACAAAAGCAAAACAGGATAACTGCTAGTATCTGTAAAGATGTCTATTCTCATATGAACAGCCAAAGGTCAAAGATACCAGAAAGCCTCATTAAAAAATAACAAAAGGGAAACCCCACAAGAATGTGAGCTATTTACAAGCTAAAAGCCTTAATTATAAAGGTAAAGGTATGATATATGGTACTGTAAATGAGCCAGTTGTAGCAAGTTTGTTCAAAGAGTACCTGTTAACATTGCCAGATGTAAAAGCAGTCACAGTTCAAGAAGTTGGCCTAATTGTGGATATAGACAATACTGTTCTTGCAGCAAGCCCTGATAGAATTGCAACAGTTCACTACCAAAATGGTAATACCGAGATAAGAAATGTCGAAATAAAATGCCTTGTGTCAAAGCAGGATGTTTCACCAGAGGTTGCCATCAAGGATCATCAAAAAGAAACAAGTTTTCCATTCACAGAGAAAAACTCTCTTTATGAAGTGAAAGAAAAACATAAATACTGGTTCCAGTCCCACATGCAGATGGGAATAAGTAAGCTTCCATTGACTAATTTTGTTATTTTTACCAACTTACGATTTCCCATTTTGGTTCTAAAGGTCACATTCTCATCAAGATGGCAATATGAAATATAACCAAAATTACTTGCTTTTCATGAGAAATATATTAAAGACAAGAGACTCCAATGACTAGAGCTTGGTATTGCCAGCAAAAATCTGAACTTAACATGAGGAAAGGCAAGCCTCAAAGTGAGTTCGTAAAGAAACTTGCAGCACTATGAAACTACTAATCTATTGTCTGAGGATTTGAATGCTTTTAGCTTGATGTTGTGTTTAAGTGTTCTTCAAATACAAAGTTCTGCACAAACTAGAAGTATTAAAGAATATTAAATAGTTATTTTAAACAGAAATGATTGGATTTTGAAAGTTGACTAACAATGCACACACAGTCCAGATCTGATTTATGGAGCCAAAGCTGGAGAGAGGCAGAACTTGACTGAAAATATTCCAAGCCTTTATCTGCTTTATTCGTCTTTCGACATGTATTCTTACATTGGCTATGCTCATTGTTTCAAAACATTGGCCTTCAGTAAACTGGTCAGATGAAGAAAATCTCTTTGGAGGAATATGTAGACTCCCTCCTCTGAGGGCAATCAGTTCATGGATTTCAAAGCCTTTGTCAGCAAGATATTGATCTCCCTGTTCAATGGGTTGACAAAAGTCACTCCTTTGTATGATTTCTTTGTCACTGATCCTTCCTGGATGTAATTGGCTCAAAAAGGTAATCCAGCCACTTGGTGAAATGCAAACCAGCCCCTTAAATGTGTCATGCGACTTGTAGTCAGAATACATTTCTGAGTGCTTCTGGTAATCCTTGGGTGATTCACATTTCAGTTCAGTCCAATCAAGAATTCCTCTTACACTTTCATATCTTCCCTTAACTGATTCTGGTAAGTGCTGCTTTACGTTCTCTTTTGAAGGCCATACAGGCAAACTACCCAAAAGAATGTAAAGGTAGTTTGCCCAAGTGATAACAATATCAGAGACAGTGCCTACAGACACGTTGAATCTATGCGCCAAGTCATGCTCAAGTAATCCAAGTTGAACCCTTGTCAGAAACAGCCACAACTGATCAATTGGTTGTATTTCTCGTTTTCGTTGTTTTTCTTTCTTCTGACCTTGCAAGAAAGGAAATGCAGTGTCTGGAAGGTCTCCATTTACTTTGAATCGTGCCTGGTTCCAACTAAGTAGTGACTTGGCACTTGGTTTGACAAAGTTCCAGAATGCTATCAATTAGGCTTTGTAAGACTGAAATCCTGTGTAGAAAAATATATCGTCATCATTGGAGCTAAAACGTTCTAGGGAGAATTTTGAAAGGGATAACTTTTCCATGAGTTCACAAATCTCGGCAAGCCTCTCTCTTGTGGTTTGTCTTCTGACTCTCTCTCTACGGGTGTTCTCTGAAATGTAATTCACTACATCCGGAACTCAAGATGCTTCATTTCCAATGGGCCAGCAACTGAAATTCGGCGTTTTTTACCGTCACGAACATTTGCTCTTTCAGACCTCTCACTCCCTTTGTCGTGATCCACCGTCCAAGGAAAAATAGAAGGAACTGTATTCCTTACAAGATCATGTCTACTGCCAGTTAAAGATATTTTACAATCGTTTGAGGTGAAATGTTCGGAACAGTAGAAGAGTGATGCATTAGAAGTGAATTTTTCGTCACTACGTTTCATCCTTACCATCCATATTTTTCTCTGACTTTGGTCTCGTGGGAAAGCGTGGAAAATGAGGTCTTTCCGATCATCAGAATGATTTTTACATAGCGCTGCAGCACAGCATTTGTGACAGGTTTTATTTCTGTCTCTTTCGTCCGCCATATTTTTTGAGATTGGCACCTTTCTGAGGGCCCTTAGGCCTCGCTTTCATGCAACTTCCGGTAATAGCCTGAATCGGTGTATATGCATATGTGTATGTGCATATATGCATACATGTATACACGTATTGGGCTGACACGAACTACGCATATATTTTGGTTGAGATATATCTGAGCTGCACTGTATCAACTTTTGTTTGAACAACCTTCCGAATATGGCCTTCCATTTTTCAAAAGAGCAAATCCCTCGAGCATTTAATAATATTAATTTAAATGCCAAGTTACTTCCTACCACTGATTTCAAACCTTGGAACTTTCAAAGGCCACAAACAGATTAGACATAGTTTTAAAGGTGAAAATTTTTGCATACATTTATATGATATGAAAATGTTAACATGCCGGCACTTGTTTAATAGAATTTTGTTGCTTTCCAGTATAACGCTTACAATGAACACCATAATTAACACTGATGAATAACAATGACGGCAAAACATGATAAAGGTGACTAGAAAAACTGTTGTGCCAGAGTTGAACAACTCGAGGGAAGTAATTTAGTTAACATGCAAAACAAAAATATACACAAAACATACAGAACCTATAAGCGAAGAAGAGAAATGATGGTTGGCATACTCATTCCCCCCTGCTTTGTTTAACAACATCTAATAATAATTCAACATAACAGTAATCATTCGTATAAAGGCAAGCTTATTGCTTCTTTTTGCAATACTACACTTTATGTACAATTTTACAAAAAAAAAAAACTAAAGTTACTTACATCACAATCTATCAATTCTTACAAATTACAAATTACAATACCAATCAACATTGCTCACAACATTAACAATATAAGAAAAGTTTTTTTACAGGAGTTAATTCTAAATACTAACGATATTACTAATAAGGCCAAAAATAAATAATACAACTAACAGATACAATACTGCTACTGCTGCTAACACAATATTCTAACAACTGATGAAAGTAGATACAAGGGGAAAAAATATATATAGGGCCAAGAAATACTAAGTTAAAAGCTGTTCAAAAATGTAAAGGAGAACCTAAATATTGTTTAATTAAATTACCTGTTGAAACAAAAGTTCAAAGGAGAGATGAGGAAGTTATAGTGACTGGAGTATTTTGTGCCACTTCTGTTGGAAAGCGTTTTGTGTTCCCGTAATAATTGAAGCATGTTTTTCTACTTTTAAATTGCATCTAACCTGATTAACGTATTCTATTGAGGATGGTCGAACATTTTTGCACTTACAAGAGTAAATGTAAAATCTACCAAGTAGAAAACAGTGATTGAATAACAAAGCGCTTTTCTCTCCTTTGAGACCTAAACATTGGCAAAAATTTAAAACTTGTGAGGCTGGTATTAAATCAACAGATATGAAAAATTGTTGAACACTATTCCAAAAGGCTTCCGTGATTTAGCATTCCCAGAAAAGATGAAGCAGCGTTTCTTGCACTGTTTGACAAAAACGACAAAGATTTGATTTTGAAAATTGAATTTTAAATAGAAAAGAGTTTGTAGCTGTTCTCCTGTGTAGAAATTTGAACTGGAAGTTCCTTAATTTCGTGCGTAATGTACATATCCTAGGTAGTAGATAAATTGACTCCCAGTCCAAACTTTCCACATTGTCGAGTCCACAGTCTCTAATCGATTTCTTTTGGCTTTTTTCTGGGCGAGTACATTTTTTGGTGATGAGGATTTAGTAAGCTGCCTGACTTGGTTTCTTGGACGAGTTTAACTTAAGCAGGACATTTTCTAGAATTTTTTCTCCTGGCAATGTCAATTCAGAGATCTCGTAACACTCCTGATAGCCAAGGTTACTCCACAAAATTCAAGGAATGAAACTGGAAAACAAAACTTATCTTTGAAACAACTGTAAGATATTATTCTTGAATCACTTGTCATCAGATCGTTAATTTTCATCACCCCTGCATTAGCCCAGTGTTTATAAGATATAGTCTTGCCTGCCATTCTGATCAGCATATGACCAGCACTGAAATTAGCTTGAGAGGCAAAGGAATCCCTACAATTTAAGTCCATCCACAGTTCAATAAGTTCCTGGATGAAATCTTCTTTTAAATGAGGTTTTTGGCATCTTTTGGTGCCAAATTACCGAGAAAAACTAATTTCCCACCTACCTTAGATAAACGAAAATTGAAAAAGCACTTCCATTAAGATTTGCAGTCATTTGAAATATACTTAAGTATCCATGAACTTTTCAAGGTTTTATTAAATTCTATTATGTCTAGCATCTTCTGTCCTCCATCTTGGTAATCTGCTATAATTTCAGTCCACTTAATTTTGTCGCCCTTGTTATCCCAGAGAAATTTAAAAAGAAGATTGTTTGTTTCTTTGAGCAATTTTGAACACGACATTGTTGATGATGGAATATAGACAAATTGTGATGCAGCTAGAGCCTTAAGAGCAGCTTTGCCTAAATATCAACTAGACTTGGAAATAGCGAAAAAATCGAATTTCTTCAAACTCGCCCAGAATGAAGCCCTACGGGCACTAGTTACAAAAATATCGTTTTAAGTTCGATAAATCAAAAATTATTTTTTTCCGCAATTTTTTCGTTTCGATGCCCCAAATCGGCCAAAATCCATCGAAAATGAGCGGCATATTCAGAGGCTCGTAGACTCAAAAGTAAAAATCTTCATTACAAACTGATTGCACGTCGTATTTGTACTTCCTTTTTTGTCTCTTTAGAGCTAAATAGATCGTGATTTGATTAGAACTTAAATATTTGACGAATTTCCTAAATTAACGACCCAAAACAGCTTTACAAGAGGTCTACATTTAGCCTATTTTCAAATGCTAAAAAGGCGTTCTGGTACACGGCTTTTCCCAAAACGACTAGTTTGGTGTGAAAGAGCATTCTTTCTTCTTCAAATTAGTGAAATAAAATTTTTGGGTAAATAAAATTGCGAGCGCTGAGATAGCGAACTAAATGCAGCACTTCTTCCTGAAAACGTGACCTTTGACCCGAGCGTAACGAAACCGATTACTGCAAGAAAACCCGGAAGAAAAGCAAACGCTTCGTTATTTTGAAACAATTTCTAGTGATATCTCTCCGAAACCATGATTGTAAGAAACTATTTCCAGATATGAAATCTTACAGGGTCAAAAAAGGAGCTAAAGGGCGCATTTTGACACAATAACTTTGCTGAGAATTGAAGTCAATGACTGTTAACGAATTCCAGTGAAATTTGCAAACCTGAAGTACGTTAGCCGATACTTACCTGAATATTTATATTAATAGAAGAGTCGTCTTCTTGGATTAACCTTCAAAAGAAGCAGGATCCAGATTTGAAAACCTCTAAAAGAAGAAGTGTTTAATGTTCCATGACCTGCCCGCTGCTATAAATTAGGTTAAATTCCGTACACATGCCGACCGCATGTTTGTCGTAAAACCAACTGAACTCCACTGACAGTTTCCATGGGCAACCCCAAAATAAACAATCCCCAAAAATGTAAAGTGAAATTGGCTGTCTTCATGAACAGTTAGAAGCTAGAGTCAAGTTCCATTACCTTTAAAAAGTGCTTGAATTTATTTGTTTGCGTCGACTTTGTCCACTACTCTCACGTTCGAATGCCGCGAATCGGTCACGCCAAAACAGTGCAGACCGTGCAGACTGCAGACAACACCGCGGTCAAACGTCGGGCATGCGCAAATTGGTACAGTTTTTGGCAGCCGCGCGCCAATTTCCCGCGCAAAATTTAAAGGAAAACATGGGAAACAAACGGTGTCACGCAAAATTTACGAAAAAAAATTGAAAAGTTCATAGAAATCTGTAAAAGGAAAAGAAAGCAGGTAAAAGGAAAACTTAAGACTTTTCAGACACAAAGTTTATTAAGTTACCGTTATTCTGTTGATTTACCATTTTGTTTTGAGCTTTACCAAAAAAGTTTATAAGTCTTAAAACCCGTGTCATGCTACGAGCCGACGGCGTAGTAGATTTTTATTTGTTTTTATTAATCACACGATGCGTGACGCCGGAAGCGGACGACAAACGATGTTTAAAAGAAGGAAAAATGAGAGAAGAAAAAGACAATTGCAGTGATTCGGCTTCGCTCAGACGAGCTGAAAAAATTTTGGCAAGGACTGAGGGATTCCATCCGGATCCTTGATTTGTCCTAAGCACAGGAACGAGATGAACCGAAACGACAAACGATGTTCATGTCCATCGTCATGGGGGCATAGCTGGCCAAAATACCGATCCCAAACCGACTGTACCTGGTCTTTGACCAGGTGGGAAAATCTTTTCTAAACTACAAACCTGGAAAAAACTGGTGCACTAAATGCAAAGTCGAGGCGGACAAAAAATTCAAGGAGCACGGAAAATACATACCACGGAAAAGAAAGACCTGCAACAAGCAGAAGGTAGAACAATTTTTAACTCTCAAGTCATTTCTGTTAGCTCTCGTTGTACCGGCTAAAACATAAACAAATATATAAATAACGAGGAAAATGTCATTTATAGGATACCGATGACCCACGAAAAGAACAGTGTCATGAAAATATTTTGGCCGCCTTTTAGTTGCTCCATTGCTCGCACATGTGCAGACGTTTGACCGCGGTGTTACTGCAGACACTTGTTTGGGCTTTTCATTGTGACTCCTTTTTTTGGGTCTAGTTACAAAATAGTGTTAAATATATCTGAAAGTCTGTCATTTATCCACAGGCTGCACAAGCGCAGAATTGACTTCTGATTCGATAGACAAACGCGTACAAGACTTTGTATGGGAAACTTACTCAGTCTGCACGGTCTGCAGTGTTTTGGCGTGACCGATACTACGCAGTATTCGAACGTGACAGTAACTACTGAGTGAACAAAGTAGAATCAAGCACTTTTAAAAGGTAATGGAACTTGACTCTAGCTTCTAATTGTTCATGAAGACAGCCAATTTCACTTTACAGTTTTGGGGATTGTTTATTTTGGGGTTGCCCATGGAAACTGTCAGTGGAGTTCAGTTGGTTTTACGACAAACATGCGGTCGGCATGAAATATGTGCATGGAATTTAACCTAATTTATAGCAGCGGGCAGGTCACGGAACATTAAACATTTCTTCTTTTAGAGGTTTTCAAATCTGGATCCTGCTTCTTTTGAAGGTTAATCCAAGAAGACGACTCTTCTATTAATATAAATATTCAGGTAAGTATCGGCTAACATACTTCAAGTTTGCAAATTTCACTGGAATTCGTTAACAGTCATTGACTTCAATTCTCAGCAAAGTTATTGTGTCAAAATGCGCCCTTTAGCTCCTTTTTTGACCCTGTAAGATTTCATATCTGGAAATAGTTTCTTACAATCATGGTTTCGGAGAGATATCACTAGAAATTGTTTCAAAATAACGAAGCGTTTGCTTTTCTTCCGGGTTTTCTTGCAGTAATCGGTTTCGTTACGCTCGGGTCAAAGGTCACGTTTTCAGGAAGAAGTGCTGCATTTAGTTCGCTATCTCAGCGCTCGCAATTTTATTTACCCAAAAATTTTATTTCACTAATTTGAAGAAGAAAGAATGCTCTTTCACACCAAACTAGTCGTTTTGGGAAAAGCCGTGTACCAGAACGCCTTTTTAGCATTTGAAAATAGGCTAAATGTAGACCTCTTGTAAAGCTGTTTTGGGTCGTTAATTTAGAAAATTCGTCAAATATTTAAGTTCTAATCAAATCACGATCTATTTAGCTCTAAAGAGACAAAAAAGGAAGTACAAATACGACGTGCAATCAGTTTGTAATGAAGATTTTTACTTTTGAGTCTACGAGCCTCTGAATATGCCGCTCATTTTCGATGGATTTTGGCCGATTTGGGGCATCGAAACAAAAAAATTGCGGAAAAAAATAATTTTTGATTTATCGAACTTAAAACGATATTTTTGTAACTAGTGCCCGTAGGGCTTCATTCTGGGTGAGTTTGAAGAAATTCGATTTTTTCGCTATTTCCAAGTCTAGTTGATATTTAGGCGAAGCTGCTCTTAATAACTGCGATTTTACCAATTAAAGTTAATCTCTTGTTTCTCCAATTATTTAAGATATCCTCTACCATATGAACCTTCTCTTTGTAATTCTTCTTCTTACTTTCTTCACAATCAATGCAGAACCAAACACCTAAAGCCTTAACCTTGCCATCCACCCATTTAAGATTTTTATCAGAGCATATAATCTGATTTGATCCTTTCTTGGAGCCGATCTAAAGAGCTTCAGTTTTTTCACAATTTACTTGCAAGCCCGAAACCTCACCAAATTTTTCCAATATAGCAAAGGAGCGCTCAAGCGATTTTGGAGTGCCATCTAAAATCAGAGTGGTGTCATCTGCATATTGACTGAGCTTACATTCGGTGCTGCCCACTGTGATTCCTTTAACTTCATTATCTTTATGGATGGTGGTGGCTAACACCTCTGTGCACAAGATAAAAATGTAAGGCGATAGCAGACACCCCTGCCTTACGCCTCGACTTAATTCAAAGAAACCTGCTGACCAACCGTTATTTATAACACAGCTTTGAATATCACAGTGAAACAAATTGATACACTTAATTAAAGAAGAGCCAAAACCAAAATGATTGAGTGTTTGCTCAACAAATGCCCATTCAATAGTATTGAAGGCTTTCTCAAAGCCAACAAACAGAAGTAACCTAAAAATATTCTTTGATTCTGTGTATGAGATGACGTTGTTAATCAAGCAAATGTTTTCTGCAATAGATCGTCCTTTCAAGAAACCCGTTTGGTCGTTGTCTACTAAATTTTGCAAAACGGCCCTGAGACGTGAAGCAATCGCCTTGGATGCAATTTTGTAGTCACAGTTTAATAAAGTTATGGATCTCCAGTTTTTCAGTGTTTGTAGTGCCTTATCTTTCTTTGGGATCAGTGAAATGATACCTCTTCTTTGGGTCAAAGCAAGCTTACCCTTCTGATGGCTTTTGTTATGACAACATATAAGAAAAGGAGAGACATCCTTCCAAAAAACTTTATAAAATTTGGCAGGAAGGCCGTCTGTTCTGGGCGATTTACTGGGTTCCATTGTTTTTAGTACCTCTAAGCATTCTTTTTCAGTCGTAGTCCTTCGCAGTTTTGCTTATCAACATCATTAAGTAAAGGGTGTTCCTGGCCAAAAACAAGTTGTCAGAAAATGATGTCACAGTGTGTTTTTTTTGAGGTGTAAAGCCAACTATAAAAAGAATTGCATTCTTTTAAAATATCTGGGTCATTTGTAGCATATGAACTGTTGCTCGTCTTAATCTGCATTATTGTTTTCCTCTTACAGTGTCTATTTTCTGAATCCAAGAAATATTTGCTATTTTTCTCACCTTCGTTGTACCATCTGGCCTTAGATCTAATTATGGCCCCTTTTGTTTTGCACTGTATAATATTTTCCAATTCGTTTTTCTTGCACCTTATTTGTTCCTCAAGGACATCTTTATTATTACGCCCTGTTCTAATTGCTTTTCTAGGGCGGCTAGTGCACTGTCAATATTGGCCTCTTCATTTTTGATCTTCTTCATTTTGAGTTTGGAATATTTCATTGAGGCATCTCTAATTTTAAGGTTTATCATTTCCCACAGTAGCACTTCATTGACTTCTTCATCGCTTTCGTACTCACTGGCTGTTTCGGCTATTGTTGACTTGATAGCGTTTACATAATCAACTTCACTCAAACGTACGGAATTTAATTTCCAGAAACTGGGTCCTCTGGGATTGGAATGGTAATTGAAGTCAATTTTACATAAAGAGTGGTCTGTTTTGTACACTGGGAAAATATCAGCATTTGAAATTCTTTCAGCAATGCTTAAACTAACCAAAAAGAAATCTAGATGGCAATGCACTTCTGGTCTGTTCCGTCTCCAAGTATATCTTTTTGCCTTGGGGTTTAAATCTCTCCACATGTCCATCTGGAGTGTGGCTGTGGCCAGTTCTTTCTTGTCAGTACAGATGGTTGGTTCGTGTTGCCAGTAGGCCTTTTCGAAGTTGGCTTTAACCTCCATGGCAGATATCTGGCGCTGAGGAATAGCAAACTTGAGATCTCGGCATAGTACAAGTTTCTGGAAAAACATTAGCTGGTGGGATGATATGTTCTGGATATGCTCATCAACATCCACGTCTCTGCATAACATCCTTGCACTTTTTGAAATATGGTCATTCATTATTTTCTTGTACCGTTTCTTACGAAGAAGGGCCATCATTTTCATGATGCATAAATAGCGAAGAGATGAGCATGTTTGGCAAATCTCGTTGTAGATTTCATTGATCTGTTTCTTCAAGGCCACATTCTGCTGCGACTTAAAGCAAAGTTCCTCCATGATGACATTCTTAGCAAATTGCTTCGAAGACTGCTTCCACTTAGTAGATTTCGTTTCATTCACCTTAGCGAACGTTGGGGTGAGACTAAAATTCTGACAAAGCTGACCTGAAAGAGATCTTTCTCAAGCTTAAGTACCCTGAGAGACTCATTAACTGTACAATCACCAGATTCATTGAGACTTGATATTCAAGTTAATAAGCCCGTTCGGATTATTCTTCCCTTTAACGATCGGTGATTAGCCGACTTAGTACGAAGACAGCTCTCCGATCTTGCAAAGAAAATTAACAGTGACTTGCGCCCAGTGTTTAGGAGCAAGAAAATTGCTGAAGAAATCAAAGTGACGGAACCCAAACCACCTCTTGTTAACGAACAATGTGTTGTTTATGAATACAAATGTGATCTGTGCGACGCAGATTATGTGGGCGATACATGCCGACACCTATTTTAGCACATTAATGAGCCTAAGCATTCTGTCATTGCTAAACACCTGCAGGACATACACAATCTGAGGAACAAAGATCTCCATGACCAATTAACAATCCTCAAGAAATGCAGTCAGAAACTGGATTGTTTAATTTATGAAATGCTCCTCATCAAAAACAAAAAGCCAGCACTTAACACTCAATCTGACTCCGTTAAAGCAAAACTTTTTATTTGACAGTTCAAGCGCACCACGCTTGGTATTTTATTTTTATTCATCAATTATTTTTTATCTCTTAATCGTATGCACTGAGACCTTCACATGTACATTCACTATATAACGAACTCACATAACGTATCTTATTTGAATTTGAGAATGATGGCATGGAGCCGTTGAAACGTCATTCTTTAATATCGCTACTTTTTATTCTTTATTTATTGAAAACCTTATAATTTGACAATTATAGTTATTAAAAAACGAATAGTTACATTAATTAAGGAAAACATAAAAATATACTTAGTTTGGGTCTGGCTTCAGTAAAGGCTCCAGTAAAGACATGTAAATGATCACAATTGCAGCAAGTCTGTCTTGAGTTACTCAAGGCACTGTATTTATGCTGTCTCTGGATATTATACATTTGTGGCCCCCCATACGAAAACGCGTCTTATCCACGTTTTCTAGGGGGTTTGAGGTCGCTCTGAAACCCTTTGGAAACCCTTTGGAAACGCTTTGAAACCCTTTGGAAACCCTTTTGAAACACTTTGAAACCCTTTTGAAACACTTTGAAACCCTTTGGAAACCCTTTGGAAACGCTTTGGAAGCCCTTTTGAAATGCTTTGAAACCCTTTCGAAACCCTTTGGAAATGCTTTGAAATTCTTTGGAATGCGGAACACGTTGGAAACCCCTTCGAAATGTTCCGAATACTCTTTGAAAACCTGATTTGAAAGTGCCAGGGAAAAAAATATTCTCCTAGTGTGCGTTCACTGGCGTAATTGCGTGACAGCACTGCATGCTAATTTTTTTTTGCAGAAATGTTATTTTGCCATATGACTCGGTACTGATTTATTTATAGTTGAAGAAAGATCAAAAGATATAACACATGTAAAACCTCTCCTAAGTTTAGTGGCGAAAATTGCGGACGTCTGCGAATGTAAATGGGAATAGGTTATTGTTTACATGCGAGATCAACGACTCGAATCATTTGCATAATTATTTGCGTGAGGTGCGACCTTTTCTTTTGAATATTTTGTTTACTACTACGTAATTCTGCCTACGTTTTCTCTAAACTAATTCTCTCAAGCTTTCCGAAGAATTTGAAATTGTTTTCCATTTAAGCTGTTTGTTCGTTACAAAACTTTTGCTTTCTTGCAAGTAAATATGAAACATGTCGGCTTTCGATCCTGCTAACGAACTATTTAGACTCCGTAATTTGTTAAAGGCATTGTTCGGTTCGAATGGTTTTCGTTCCTTCTTTTGAGTAATTTTTGCTGTCTGTGTAAAGTTATCATAAACAGGCCGACAATCTGCTAGTAATATACATGAATGAGTGTTTTATTGCTCTGACTGGCAACGCACGTTGCGTTACAATCACAATGAGAAGATCACGATTTATGGAAATTATAATCATGTTCGAGGAGTCTCGTTACAGTGCATTTGAAAGGTTTAGGTCTCATTTGCACATTTAGCAAAGCAACACTGTTGTATGAATTCCATTTTCAACTAGTCAAAAATGAAATAAACGGATGATTAATCTAGACGGCATTGCATGTTTACTGCGTTGTCGCGTCCAACATGTGATGAAATTCATGTCACAGTGTTTAATGTTTGTTTTCGCTTTCTGTTGAAATAATCTCGCCTTGAATTCAAAAGTTTCTTTTTATCCCACATAGAATTGATATCAA